>NC_061849.1:17571210-17581210 GCF_019202785.1 Penaeus chinensis
TTTCTAACAAATATTTTTAGTATAATCAATATATAAGTATACATAGTTATAAGGTGATCAGCGAGAGTGATGGTAAGGGTTGGAATTGCTTGCTCTGGACGCATTTTGTTAATGGCGTTCAGTTGTGGGCGCAGGTCCAAGTTGTCATAGGTGATAACCAATAGAGTGCTCTGTACCGTCGGAAGGGAAGGGTGAGGATTGTCCTCGATCTAGCTGCGGTGAGTGATGCTAAAGATGAACTCTCGACGGCGGTGATGCAAGGAGTCTCGGTCCTTGCAGATGAGGTCAAAAAGGTGATTCCTAAGGTCGGTGGCCTTGGGATTGTTCACACAGGTCATTGTTCTGAAGCGCAGGTGGTCTTGGCGGAAGCAGTAGTGGTGATCAGTTACGGAGCTCGTCAATCGTTCCACAGGATTACTGGAATACACAGTTAACTTGTCAAGTGCCATGTCAGTTGTAAGTGACATGCACACTGGTCTAAAAAATCATGGGAGACCAAGTTATGAGGAGACGAGGATTGAGCTGAGAATCTTGAGAACGAGGTCTTCGTAGGTCTCGTCGTCAGTGATAAGGATTCTTCATTTCGTGAGAGAAGGAAACAGCATGGCGATGGTGTCATGAAGTTCGACAGGGTCACCAGCACAGGGAAACAGGTGTGAGGGAGGCAAGATGCGGCGAGTACGTCAGGCGGCGGTGATGTCAGCAGAATAACACGACCGGAGTTGCAGCGACGTACAGTAGAAGACAGACCGGCATCGGCAGGTGATGCGGGAGCGAGGGCATCCGCCAGATAGGCTCATTAACGGGGTGAGCGAGATTTGGCGCACCAGGGATCGGCGGCGAGGGGAGCGATGTGGTGATCCGAGAGTCAAGGTCGGCAATGGGCTTCAACACAGGGCGTCTGGCTCTGAGGACAACATACGGAAACAACAGTACCATGTCTTCGCAACAGAACACATAATGCTATATCTCAGGGAGTTACAATATCAACACGAACTCTAAACGATTAGGAAACGACTGGAAGCAACATGTCAAGGATTTAGAATAGAGTGTTAATTGCAACATTCATCTGAAAGATTGAAGGTTGTAGAATTTAATGCAAACTGCAGGAATGATTCTCCATGAAAACAGCATGTATAATTCATGTGCAAGAGCATAGGACAACATATGTTCCTATGAAAATGTAGGTAAATAGATCATAGAATATATTTCCCTCTGGGAAATGAGACTAGCTGCATGCGAAAATGCAGGATTATCATTAAGAGTAGTAGCACGCTAGGAAACAGGAACGATTTTCTTATAATCATTGAACACATGCAAACAACGGAGGAAATATTCAGAATCGTGTTGATTCATATATCATCAACGACTTAGATTAACAAGAAAACGAAATAAAGGGACATGGAATATCCTAAACAAATGTAAACAGCAAGGATAAATGAACTCAACTTGAGGTACTGGCAGGGCAGTGTTGATTGATGTTGCAGGCATTAGGCAACTGCAACAAGTGTTGAAGTTCTGTGCAGTGAGGGAGGAATGATGTTAGCTCGGCAGGGAACACTAAAGGACTGTAGCATATGTTAGAAGTCAGCAGATGTCGTAAAATGATGTCTTGAAGGGACAGAAGTCGAGTCAATAAATTGTCTTTGGAGGGCTTCGTGTGGTGCGTTATCCCACCGCTGCCACCACTGTAATGATGTGTGGAGTTCGTTTCCCCCTGTGATGGCACTGGTTTGTTTTTTGACGTGTTGAGTTAAAGTTGTTGCAGATTCTATAGTTCATATGTGTGTGATTTTTTTATATTTATGTAGGCAGTCATTACCCCATTTTACAGCAAACTGAAGCAACTTCAACTCATGTGTTATGATATAGATTATTATTAAAACTATTGCTATTATCATTATTACTATCATCAACACCATAATAACAATAATAATGATAACTGTTATTATTATTAATATTATCAATATCATCATTATTAAGCATTTCATCCCACTAGATTAATATTGAGCACACACACACACCCATCTATGCTAATACACCAAGCACACGTGCACACACACACACACATATACATATATCTATATATCTATCTTTATATGCACATATAAATGTACATATATATAAATATATATATATATAAACATACACACATATATATGTGTGTGTATGTGTTAGAAAAAACAAGACTGCACAAAATAAATTTATTGAAAATGAGTTTCGAAATCCTTCCTTTGACTGAGCAAAATGTCACACGAGGCAAACAAGGCAATCTGCAGAGAGATTCAAACAATACTTTCTCCACCAAATCGGCGCAATCGATTACTTGTAATCATTTACAGCGTAAAATTTCTCAGTAATTGATTATAATTTCAAAGTAGTCAATTGCAAAAAAATGAGTATCGCCCATCACTACTACTACTACTACTACACACACACACACACACACACACACACACACATATATATATATATATATATATATATATATATATATATACAAATATATACACATATACACACATATGTGTGTGTAGTTTATATGGATGAAAATCATATTCAAACATCATGAGCTATTTTAATATTCACAAAGTATACATACTATGATACGTCAAATGATACTAAATTGACATTTTTAAAAACTATATATGGCATGCTTCATGATCATGATCAAATATGACGGTCTTGCGTCATTTTGGCAAAGCTGCCCGTACCTGATTGGAAGAGGGTATTGTGTGACCTTAGAGTTTCCGTAACAACGTATCCACGGTAAATTCATGATTTATATATTGTACGGAAGAGACTGGAAAGAAACAAACGTGTCTTTCTGAATATTGTTTGTTACATAAAAAAAAAAAAAAAATCCAGAATCATCTGAAGATAAAGCAAAAGGTTCTCAATCATGACGACTTTGACATGTTTGATTCATGTTGGTTGACTAAATAAAGAATGGGATCACTAGTATTGCAGGGAATAACAAAGTAGCACTTACTCCTTTATGTGACTATAGTAACTTCTCTGTTTGGGATAATACCATGTGTCGTTATGGATTACTGAACGACTTCACTAATTGGTTTTGCTTGGCATACAGCTAAGAGTCACCTGGACAGCAAAACTGATGTCATAAAATATATTACCTCCCGCCCTAAGAAATACCTTTACTCAGTCAATCATGACAATTAATAATTTACCCATAACCTCAAATAACAGATAAATACCATGGACACGTATAATCCCTGCCGAAGATAAGAGAACGTGGCACCGTCGCAGGGGCGGGGCCTCGCGTGTTGTGGCGGATCAGCTGGCGGCCGAGGCGAGCAGTGAGACACGAGTTCCTTACAAGTCTAGTGCGCAGTTTCTACCCTTGTCCGTCCTCTCCCGCGTAGCCCTGGGATAGATCGGGATCCCCTATTACACTGTGTCCTTCAAGCGGGATATCCGTGCAGTAGGTTCCAAGCCCTGTCGGCCGTTGTCG
Source organism: Penaeus chinensis (assembly GCF_019202785.1). Lineage (NCBI taxonomy): Eukaryota > Metazoa > Arthropoda > Malacostraca > Decapoda > Penaeidae > Penaeus > Penaeus chinensis. The sequence continues at coordinate 17,574,686 of NC_061849.1, forward strand.
ACAGGGCCCTGTGTGTAATGTCATTTCGAAGTGGAGGAGGACCTCGATTAGTAAGTCGCGGTGGGGGTGTGGGGTTTACGTGTTGGAGGGGGGCCCCGGTTGTGGGCGGCGGCGCGGGTTGAGGCTGAGGGTAAGATGTGGAGCGTGAGGGCTCTGGTGGAGAGTGCTGTGGAGCAGGGCCGTCGAGTCCTCCAGCACGCCCAAAAGAGGCAGGTCACCCTCGTGCCCCGTCAGCAAACCCGCGCCCCTGACGCTCGCCACAAGCTGAACAAGGTGGGTCCTCGCACCATTTGTTGTGTTAGTTTCTAAAAGTAAATAGTATGATATTAATGATTTTAGTATTTATTTATTTTTTGGTATTTATTTATTTTTCATTACTAGTATTGAATATACACCTATTATATAGTATTGCTACTAGTAGAAAAGAATTACTTCATCAGGCACTTAGCCAAATTAGGGCTGTGGGAAGATATAAATGAAGGAGCAATACTCTCTTGTAAATGCACCAAAATGGCACTCTTTGGTAATTATCATATAAAAGAAACCCAATCAAGCTCTACCTTGTCCGAATATAAATGCTGCTGGTTTGTTAACTTTTGCCAGAGCATGAAGCAAATAGCAAATGAGGATTGCTTAACTTGTCCTCGACAATTACCTTATCATTGTCAGCATCTTCATATTCTGTCTTCTCTTGAATTGACTCTTTGACTATACTCATATCCTTAGACCCTTCGGCTCAAGTACTTATGCCGGCCTTGCCTATCTGTTTTCAAGTTAATTTTATAGGAGCTACTATATTATTTTTTCATATTGGATGGTTTTGATATTTGCTATTAAGCTAGAAACACATAAGAATTATAACAGCTACAGTAAACTTTGTATTGAAGTAAACCATGAGTCTCTTTTTAAAGTCTGTGGTGCTAAGCATCAAGTGAAGCTGTGGTATCTTCACTTTGAGCATAGCTACCTCCATCACCTATATTCACAGATTATAGAACTTCCTGACAATATATCCTCAAATAAGGAACTAGTGCAAATTCTGTTGCCAGATTGTTAATGTTTAAGTTTGTTGGCCTTTGCCAAATCATAAAGTATGGAAGCCACTGCATGGCTTGATGTGGTCCACTTGTAAGTAATTATCATAATAGTAATAAAAAAGACAATGGCTTATGTAAGGCATGTTTGTTATCAGTAAGTTAAGGATTTGAGATGTAATTGATATGAAAGACTTAATTTAAACATTTTTTGACCAAAGGAAATTTTTTTTTTTTTTTCTATATCATGCCTTTTGAGTTTTTAGAAAGACAGTTTGCAAATAATGTAGATGGAGTGTTTCACTTTGTCACTTTTTATTAAAAGTTAGGTGGAAATATCGATTGTTAGTGATATCATTAAAAGCATAAAGAAATCTGTGAAGGGCATACATTAATGCTTATGTAGCTTCTGATTCATATTAATGACAGATATACTGTAGAAATGTCCTTTGATAAATCTTAAAAAAAGGATTTCACAGTGATGGAGAAAAGGAAGTAATACGTGTAAAGAACACGTAATACAACACAAATATATATATATATATATATATATATATATATATATATATATATATAAATTGCGAAAAGGGTAGTTAAGCCCTTATTTGCTTATAAACGGTACACCAAGTGCTTGCCTTCATTACTGTGGTGAATGGATAGCAAGGTTCAGCATATATATTACAGCAAGATAGAGCTTGTGGACCACCATGGTGGTTTGCCATTAAATAAAGGACCACTCAAAGCTCTATCCTACTGAACATTTGTGAATAAGGTTGTTTGCCTTTGATGAAAGGGTAAAGGTAAGGAGGCCACAGTGATAGTGGGGAGTAATGAAATATAAAGCAAAAGCAGTTTTGAATTGATCCTTAGAGATAATTATTTGTTTTTAATAATACACTGCTAACTTATTGGGATTTTATAATTCATCTTCAATTACTTGAACCGATATCATTTACCACCATATGCTGAATATGTATTGTATGTAATGCCGAAGTGTAAAAATTGGATTGTAATTTTTCTAATATTGAGAAGATATGAGAAAGTAAATATATTATTCCTTGGAGTGTTGATTTGTATTGTGAGTTTCAGTGAAACTTAAAGATAAATGTTTGTAGGTGGTAAAAAGAGAGATAGTTTTATATTTGGCTTTGTTGTTGTTACAGCTTATAGGTCTCTGTATGAAGATATATAGAGCCAAACATAAAGTCATCAAAAATTGATTACAACCTTTCAGTACAGCCTTAGTCAGTGACCTTTAGACGTTTACTAAGTGATTGTCTAGGAGAACCAAATTATATCAGCCTTCTTAGAGCTATTGGCAGAGAAGTAAATCCTCTCTCCCTCTCTCCCTCAAATAAATCCTCTTCTCTCTCTCTCTCTCTCTCTCTCTCTCTCTCTCTCTCTCTCTCTCTCTCTCTCTCTCTCTCTCTCTCTCTCTCTCTCTCTCTCTCTCTCTCTCTCTCTCTTCTCTCTCTCTCTCTCTCTCTCTTCTCTCTCTCTCTCTCTCTCTCTCTCTCTCTCTCTCTCTCTCTCTCTCTCTCTCTCTCTCTCTCTCTCTCTCTCTCTCTCTCTCTCTCTCTCTCTCTCTCTCTCTCTCTCTCTCTCTCTCTCTTCTCTCTCTTCTCTCTTTCTCTCTTCTCTCTTCTTTCTCTTCTCTTCTCTCTCTCTCTCTTCTTTCTTCTCTCTTCTCTCTTCTCTCTCTTCTCTCTTCTCTCTTCTCTCTCTCTTCTCTCTTCTCTCTTCTCTATCCTCCCCATCTCCTCCCCATCTCCCCTCTCCTCTCCCCCTTTCCTCTCTCCTTTTCTCTCCTCTCTCCTCTCTCCTTTTCTCTCCTCTCTCCTCTCTCCTTTTCTCTCCTCTCTCCTCTCTCTCCTCTCTCCTTTTCTCTCCTCTCTCCTCTCTCCTTTTCTCTCCTCTCTCCTCTCTCCTTTTCTCTCCTCTCTCCTCTCTCCTTTTTTTCTCCTCTCTCCTTTTCTCTCCTCTCTCCTCTCCCCCTTCTCCTCCTATCTCCTCTCTTCTCTCTCCTCCCCCTTTCCTCTCTCCTCCCCCCTTTCCTCTCTCCTTCCCCACTCCTCTCTCCTCCCCCTTTCCTCTATCCTCTTCTCTCTTCTCCTCTCCTCTCTCCTCGCTCCTCGCTCCTCGCTCCTCGGACCTCGCTCCTCTCTTCTCTCCTCGCTCCTCTCCTCTCTCCTCTCTTCTCTCCCCTCTCTCCTCTCTCCTCTCTTCTCTCCCCACTCTCCTCTCTCCTCCCCGTTTTCTCTCTCCTCTTCTCTCTTCTCTCTTCTCTCTACTCTCTACTCTCTACTCTCTTCTCTCTTCTCTCTTCTCTCTTTTCTCTTACCTCTTCCCTCTTCCCTCTTCCCTCTTCCCTCTTCCCTCTTTCCTCTTTCCTCTTGCCTCTTGCCTCTTGCCTCTTGCCTCTTGCCTCTTGCCTCTTGCCTCTTTCCTCTTGCCTCTTTCCTCTTGCCTCTTCCCTCTCTCCTTTGTCCTCTCTCCTCTGTCCTCTTCTCTCTTCTCTCTTCTCTCCTCTCTGCTGTTTTCTCCTTATCTTTCTTCTTTTCTCCCCGTCTCTACTTTTCTCCTCGTATCTCCTTTTTTTTTCCTCTTCTCTCATTTCTCCTCTATTTTCTCTTCCCTTTTCTCCTCCCCTCTCTTCCCCTCCCCTTTCTTCCCCTCCCCTCTCTTCCCCTCCCCTCTCTTCCCCTCCCCTCCCCTCCCCTCCCCTCCCCTCCCCTCCCCTCCCCTCCCCTCCCCTCCCCTCCCCTCCCCTCCCCTCCCCTCCCCTCCCCTCCCACCTTATTTCTTCAATAACCTATTCCTTCAATGACCAATGTATCCGTGCTGTAATGATTTTTCCTCCCCATCCAGTGGCAGAGTGAAGGGGGTGGAGGGGTAGGTGTCCCGGTGGCGGAATTCGTCGGAAGTCAAAATGGTGCTAGTGTAGGGAGCAGCTCCTCCCTCGCCGCGAGCGGTGTGGTCAGTCGCCTGCGCCCCGTGACGACCCGGCTTGTGCAGGGCTTCGTCAGGAAGGTCTCGGCTCCCCTGTGGGCGGAGGCGCGCCGGAGGGCTACCAAGCGATTGGTGTTCGGGGAATCGGCCCCTTACTTCGCCCTCGTGGGGGTGACGCTTGTGTCCGGGTCACAGCAAGGGCTGGTCACCAAGGAGGACGAGCTCGAGAGTCTCTGCGGTAACATCAGGGTAAGTAGAATCCTTTTTGTTGGAGTTATTTTAATGTACTGTTGATTGGTAGTTTTTAAACTCTTCTTTATCCATGCTGTCTTTTGTGGAATTTGTTTTTATGGTCAGATTTAGAGGGACATGGTGTGAACTCCACCCTTGTTGATGCTTAGGTTGATCGGCTTCGGGAGCGCTGTGTCCCGTCTTGACTGCTTACTCTTATTTTCTTCTTCCTTTTGTGTTATTGTTTTGTGTAGGTTGATTTTCCTTTCATTCTTTCCTTCTCTCTTCGGGGTTTCATACGTTTGCCCGCTTCAAAAAATTAAGTGGAGGGTCATTTCGACTTGAAGCACAAAAGATACGTTGAGGAATTTCATGGCGTAGAAACTCGTAGTTTGTTTGATATTGCCAAGGCGAAAGTGTTGATGAATTATACAGGGAAGTGTACTGAGACCTTCATTAACAGTTTGCGACACCGTGATGTAAGTTCGCGTGTGTGTGTGCGGGGGGGGGGGGTGTGCGAACACACACACACACACACACACACACACACACACACACACACACACACACACACACACACACACACACACACACACACACACACACACACACACACACACACACACACACACACACACACACACACACACACACACACACAAACATATACATGTGCATACATACATACAAATGCATATGCATATATATACATATACGTGCACACATACATGCACACATACACGCACACATGCACGCACACATGCACGCACACATGCACGCACACATGCACGCACACATGCACGCACACATGCACGCACACATGCACGCACACATGCACGCACACATACACGCACACATACACGCACACATACATGCACACATACATGCACACATGCATGCACACGAACATGCATACATGCATTCACACATGCATGCACACATACATGCACACATACATACACACATACATGCACACATACATGCACACATACATGCACACATACATGGACACATACATGCACACATACATGCACACATACATGCACACATACATGCACACATACATGCACACATACATGCACACGAACATGCACACACACATGCACACACACACACACATGCACACACACATGCACACACACACATACACACACACACACACATACACACACACATGCACACACGCATGCACACACACACACACACACATACACACACACACACACACATACACACACATACACACACACACACACACACACACACACACACACACACACACACACACACACACACACACACACACACACACACACACACACATACACACACACACACATATACACACATATACACACATATACACACATATACACACATATACACACATACACACACACACACACACACACACACACATATATATATATTTATATATATACATACACACAAGCATACAAACATATACCTATATACATACATATATACCTATATACATACATATATACCTATATACATACATATATACCTATATACATACATATATACCTATATACATACATATATACCTATATACATACATATATACCTATATTCATTCTTGTATACCTATATGCATACATATATGCCTATATACAATTATGCATACATATACTGCACGCATTGTGTGTGTGTTTTCATCCAGACATGTATTAGACCTGTCTACGTTGAAATTAAAATGAAGCAAAGACTAATTGCATAGACCCCTTTCCTTCCCTTAATTAAAACAATTAAAACTTAATTAAAGCGGTCTCTTTTGGCGCCCGCTCGAATGCTCAAGCCAGTATAAGTAACTTAACCTAAGGCGGAGAGGAATATAAGTTATTGGTCTGTGCGGATAGCAGAGGCTTGACGTGGAGTAATGATGGCGTGATTCCGAACTTGTGTGGGAAATTGCATTTGTTCTGGCTTGTTTATTTCATTATATCTAGAATCATAACTTTTTATTTTTTGTTTTATCTTTTTTTTACGATTGGTGTTTTTTTAAGGGTTTCATGCAGTTACTGTTGACATGACAGTTAATAAGAGGGTGATTCATAAAGCAGTTTACATATTTTGTTCCGGGAGGCGATAAGATTTGAGATAAGAGTGAGAATTCTAAAGGTCACAATTCTGTTATCTGTCGAGGAAGGAGGGAAGAGAAAGCCCGGGTAGCAGTTGGCAACACTGAGCAGGTACCCAACTGCCCCGGGCGGATGATGGCAGAGACACAAATACCCTCAAATGGGCGCGTGGGGTGTGCGTGTCTTGTCCGTGTACAGAAGTATGCATT
>NC_061849.1:17601210-17631210 GCF_019202785.1 Penaeus chinensis
TAAAGTAATAAATAGCATATTTAAACTCTCTTTGCCATTGCAGAAGAGAATCCTGAGGACACAGCCAGTTTGGAAAAGTATCCTCTGGCCATTAAGATGATGTTCAACTATGAAGCAGAGTCCAATGCTCCAGCTATCCTTAGAGCTATGTACAAGGAGATGCTTCCTGCCCGCAGTTTGCAACTGGATGAAGCACAGCTCGAGTGGCAAGAAAGGTTATTATGAAGAGCAAGATCTTTTATGTCGTTCTGTCTCCTCCTTTGGTTTCTGTTGTCTTGTCTCATCTTCTGTGATTTTTGTTGTCTTTTTCTTCTCTGGGCATTTTCTTGTTCTTGCTTTTTTTTGTCCCTGGTTCTGGTCTAGAACTTGTTCTTGTTCTTGTTTGTGTTCACATTCTTGTTCTCGTTCTTGTTCTTGTTCGTGTTTTTCTTTCTAATACTGTTAATATAGACATTGTTATTATTCTTATTGATATTATGTTTATTAAATTGTTATTAAAATATTAACAACATCAAAGACAATAAAATGATAGAAATGAAACTTTCTAAAATCTAGGAAAAGGGTAAACAGGTGAGATAGGTAAGACTAATAGCTGACTCCTTGGTGACTAAGCACTTGTAGAGCCATTTATATGTAAAGGCAATAGTTAAACTTTTATTACAGTGGGCATAACATAGTAGTCTTGCCACCCACACTAATTTGGTTAATGAAGGAGATACCTTTTCATTCTTGGATACAAGAAAACACATGATGATGGAGGAACTACAAGATGATAGTTCAGACAAAATTAAGTAAATGGGAAATCTATGCCCTGTTCAATAGTGTAAAAAATAGTGAAATGATAGGGATATTTTCCCAAGACTTAAACCCATGTCAGAATTATCTTTTTCATCTTAATATTTTTTTGAAAATTTAGTTTGAGAGTCTAAAGAAAAGTAAAATAAGAAAAAAAAATTATTGAGGCCAAATGTATCAATAATAATAGTGAGTCGTGTCCTTAATTTGGCAAAATGCGAAACAATTAGTACCTCTATAGATCTGTATATATTAGTATGATTTTAAAAAATTATAATACAGCACAATTACATTACAGGTTCTGCAGCAAACAGTTACGACTGCCAACACATCACAACATTGTAGACATGCCTTGTGTCTTTGTTGATCGCATTCCTTTTCTGGAGGACTCGATGCAGTTATATCCTGATGCTCTTCCTATGCGATTAAACCCGAGAGGTTCTGGCAGAAATATGAGCCTCTTTTGTGTCATGAAGAGGTAAGGATATATTAACAGGTTACAGTGTTACAAATGAAGTTTACCTATAGTATGTGTTTTCACCAATGTTTTTAAATTCTTTGATTTCATTTTGATGAAGAACAATGTGTACAAATGTATTTAATGTTATGTTCTGATGCAAGTATGGCACATCATGTGGGAGTTAGGAATGGCTTGCTTTGTGGCCTCATCTAAGTATGCCTAATTATGGGACACACATCCTTAGAAGGTTAAAGTGGTATGAGTAAGATCTTAGATATTTTGAAGGCATACAAATGAAATGTGAATGAAGTTATGATTATACTTTAAAATTTATCTGATCAATGATTAAAAGCTTTAAGATATTAATAAAAAGCAATATTATTTATGTTTCCATTCATGCTTCTAGATACAACATGAGTTTGAGGGACTATGTCAGACAGTATGAGATCCCAAGGCGCACATCGCTTCTGTTGCTTACCCAGCTGCTTGAGGCAGTGCTGCATATCAATAAGCACAATGTGGCCCACAGGTATGTTTTTACAAGTTACTTTGATTAACCCAATGCTACTGGGAAATGTAATATCCACTGCAGATTTGTTTTGTGATGTGTGTTTACAAACTGATAGCCCCACAGGTGCTCAGCCACTAAGAAGTTAATTTAGGCCTACATTTTTAATACTTTTAACAACAATGCTTTTTTTTGTTATTGATTATCATTATTATAATGTAATTAATAATGTTGATAGCAATTTATAATAAAAGATATATATTTCTCAAAGTCAAAAGGCCAAACAGGTGAGATAAGTAAGACTGGTAATTGACTCCTTGGTACTCCAGTAGCAACGGATTAATAATCCGATTTTACTCCTTTTGCAGTGCTGATCTCTTTGGCCTTTGTATCTTCAATTTCATTAAGAGTTTCATGAAAAGAATGTATGAAATTTTAAAAATTACTCTTCTCTACAAGTTCAGCATATTTTGCTGCATCTTTTGGTAAAGGAAATAGTGTTTGAAAGTGGCTGTAGTTTCCTTATTACCCAGACATTAGTGCATAAAAAATTGTATAATGTTTTGAAACTGTTGGCAAATAGTGGAGAGATGATGGAAGAAATGTAACCTTAAACCTAACTATGCCAAATGCTAGTCATATTCAAATGCAACTCAGTCTCGCAAGAGTTACTTTGCAAAGTACCTTTATTTTTTAGATATTAATATCTTATGTATGTTACCTATTTTTTTATATATAAAAAAATATCTGACAGGGACCTGAAATCGGACAACATCCTTCTCTCTCTGGCTGAGGGATGGCAATACCCTCATTTAGTGCTGACAGATTTTGGATGCAGTGTTGCGACTGAAGACACAAGCATGACCGTTCCTTTTCCGTCTCGAGAAGTTGATCCCAGACAGGGCAATAGTGCACTCATGGCTCCTGAGGTAATGTTTTGCTTAGCTTTTTTATTCAATGTTTGTATGTGGATGTGAGTTCCATACCATTCTCTTTCCATTTTGGTCATAAATCCATTTTATTGTTTGCTTATATAAAGTTTACACTGCAGGGAATGATTTGACTATTGGCATTAATGCTGGTATTATTTCTGCTAATTTCGAAAGAAAATTTAGCTCATATATAAGCCATTTAATAGAAAAAAAAGTATTGAATAGGTGTATTTTAATCCGGTTTTCATTTTACAATCATTATAAATAATTTTAATTTTCTGTCCATCACATTTCAGGTGAAAACAGCAATTCCAGGATTTCTGAGGCCTGTAAACTACTCCCATGCTGACTTGTGGGCAGTTGGTGCTCTGGCTTATGAAATGTATGCTATGGAGAACCCTTTCTGTCACATCCATCCCAGCACAGGAAACAAGCAGCAACCTTTGGACTCCTTTAATTACAAGGAATCCCAGCTGCCACGGTTGCCCAAGAGTGTGCCTCCAGCCGTCAAGCATCTTATTCATGACCTCCTCCGCCGAAACCCTCGAAATGTGAGTACAACCTGGTTGTTTGGTTGTATACTCATTTTATCCCTCTCCTTCCCTTCCCCTATCTTTTCTCTTTATATCTCTTCTCTCCCTATTTTATATATATATATATATATATATATATATATATATATATATGTTCTTATTCTTGTTCTATTAGTTTCCTTCAAATTTCTATATGACTGCATACCTATAACACGCTGTACTTAAATACTGGGCACACATTCAACATAACATCCTAAAATCCTGTGTTTTTCAGCGGCCAAGTGCCAACGTGGCAGCCACACTCTGTCAGTTAATTCTTTGGGCTCCAAGCAAATGGCTGAGTCGGCATTCCCTTACTCTCCCATCACAAACTGAGGTAAGATTTGTTTTTTCCTCTGATTGCAAAATGATTGTGTATTGTCAAAGATCTAGTATTAAAAAAAAAAAAAAAAAAAAAAAAAAAAAAAAAAAAACTAGACTTATTGAAAATGAGACTACAGTTTTCAAATCCACCTGAATTCCATCATACATACACAGACCTTGAAGATAGAATCCAGGTGGATTTCAAAACTGTAGTTCCATTTAAAATAAATTTAGTTTTTGCATTGTGGGTTTTTCTACTGTACATGCATATATACATGCATACATATATATATAAAATTTATATTGATACACACACACACACACACACACACACACACACACACACACACACACACACACACACACACACACACACACACACACACGTACACTTACACTTACACTTACACTTACACTTACACTTACACTTACACTTACACTTACACTTACACATACACTTACACTTACACTTACACTTACACTTACACTTACACTTACACATACACGTACACGTACACGTACACGTACACGTACACATACATACATACACACATACACATACACATACATACATACACATACACATACACATACATACATACACACACATACACATACATACATACATATACATACATACATACATACACACACATACACATACACACATACACACACACACATACACGTACAAGTACACATACACATACACACATACACATACACATACACATACATACATACACACACATACACATACATACATACATACACACACATACACATACACATACACATACACATACACATACATACATACACACATACACATACACATACATACACACATACACACACGTACACGTACACGTACACGTACATACACATACATACATACATACACACACATACACACACATACACATACACACACACACACACACACATACACACACACTCATACACACATACACGTACACGTACAAGTACAAGTACAAGTACACGTACACGTACACATACATACATACACACATACACATACATACATACACACATACACATACATACATACACATACATACATACACACACATACATACACATACATACATACACACACATACACACATACATACACACACATACACACATATACACACACATACACACACAGACACATACACATACACATACACATACACATACATACACACATATACACACACATACACACATACACTCACAGACACATACACATACACATACACATACACACACAGACATACATACACACATACACATACATACATACACACATACACACATACATACACACATACACACACACACATACACATACACATACACACACACACACACACACACACACGTACACGTACACGTACACGTACACGTACAAGTACACGTACACATACATACATACACATACATACATACACATACACATACATACACACACATATACATACACATACATACATACACATACATACACACACATACACATACATACATACATACATACATACATACATACATACATACATACATACATACATACACACACACACACACACACACACACACACACACACACACACACGTACACGTACACGTACACGTACACGTACACATACACACATACACACACACATAATGTATGTCTGTATGTATATACAGAATGTGTATGTTTATGTACGTATGTATTTATATTTATATTTATATTTATATTTTCAATTTCAATTTCAATTTCAATTTCAATTTCAATTTCAATTTCAATTTCAATTTCAATTTCAATTTCAATTTCAATTTCAATTTCAATTTCAATTTCAATTTCAATTTCAATTTCAATTTCATACACTTTATTGAAGTACCTGTATCCATTCCTTTACAGATTATGCAGTGGTTACTGTGTCTCACAACCAAAGTGCTCTGTGAGGCAAGGCTCTCAGGCTCTCACCACAGGAAGCAGTACTCAAGCAGAGAACAGCAGAAGAGGATGGAGGAGATGGGAGTTGTGACCTCAGATCGCCAAGGAGGGCAGCTGGAGTATGAGCTTGTTTCCACTTTTTTGGCAAGAGTCCACTACATGGACATCATTCAAGCCATCAAGTGGAACAGAGCATTTTAGGAACGGATGGGAAAGTTGTGAGGCAAATGTAGACTCGTATAGCTAAAAGGAGAAATATTGTATTAAATTATTATTATCATTATTTTTTTTGTTTCTAGTAACCTTTTATGATTTGATAATTACTGTCTCACAGGGCTCCTCTTTTTCCATTTAAAAATGGTAGTTTGTGTATAATAAACTACAAGAAAAAGAAATCGAAAAATGTGAGAAAGGAATCTGTAATCTAAAAAGTAAAAAAAAAAAAAAAAAAAAAAAAAAAAGTTATTGCTTGAATTTACTGCACACTAGTAGACTGTTATCTTTTAATATTTTAGATGCAAATTTGTCATGCTTAGGGAACTATTTCAGAAAAGTGGAAGAAATGAAGATGGACACCTTTTAGTTCCATCTGCATTAGTATTGGTATTTCTGACCTATTTCATTAACATTTGCAGTGCATGTCATTACTGAGAAAAAGGTTACAGTCACAATGCTTTTACATCCATACACTTACACTCTCTGTATGTTCTTGCACAGTTGTGCAGTGTTCTGTATGTCCTTTCATAATTGCTATATGCTTTATACTTTATGATATATAAGGACTCGAGTTTGTTTATTTTCAAATTTTGTTTTAAATTATTCAGTTAAATTGGTGTTCAAATAATTTGCAGAGCCTACTTTGCTGCAGCAAATAGTAGAGCATTTTGCAGTTATGGTTAACTTGAGCATATTAAAAAGGAGTATAACTAGATATATATATGTATCAAAGGATATACTTAATACGCAAGATACAAACATTGTTTGAATATCTTGATTTTGTTTTATTGTTTGTCTATTTTCATTTAACTTTTCCCTTCCATGTATTACCTGTTATCATATGTCTTGAATTTGTTTTTTATGGAATCCTGTTCATACAAAATTTGTGATAGGAATGCCTTGATAGTGTTAGGAAGCTTAGCTTTTACCTGTTTTTTTTTTTTTTTTTTTGCCTAATTGCCTTTTCTAAAAAAAAATAAAAAACTCCAAAAAACTTAACTAATGTCAAACTGATCACTCTATGGGATCAACTGACAAATGTATTCTTTTAAGTATTCAGAATTTGTAGATCACCATTAAGAGGGGGAATTCTGGATATTTTTCAGATATGGATATAATTTCAAGCATGGAGGAACATAAACACACGCACACGCACACGCACACAAAATGTATTCATTTACAAACATGTTCAGTTACTCTGTTACATCTCCCTCTCCCTTTGGCTTCATATAAAAATTATATATTCACATGAAAAAAGTAGAGAAAGTATGTTTAATAGCATTTAGTATACTTATTTTTCCTGTGATGGTAAATGTACAACATAAAGAATAGTATATGTATATATATGGCTAGACAAATAAATATTTTAATAAACACCTTGTGTATACTGTATTTATACTGTACGAGTCACTACTCTCCAGTCAGGAAAGAGAACAGATATTGATGAGTTAGGAGCAATATTTATTCTGAAATATTTTTTTCTCAACACTAATGAAACTATACACACTGATAGTATACAAGGTAAAAAGTAGAAGTTATTAACATTATATTTCACTCAAGTTAGTAAAATTTACTTGTGAATTAAATCCAGTATATGATTAGTTACATGTGAATTGTCAGTTATACTATGCTGTAGATATGAATCCATTTTCATTACCTAAGCATGAAAAATCAGGTTTATAAACTCTTAAGGAGAATCTAAGTAGAAGTGCTTATAATTCTCTAAAGAACTTTCTTAAAAACTAAATTCACAGGAAGGAACTAGTTAGGAATGTTCTCCTCAGTTCAAAAATAGACATCATGAAGTCTTAATTATCAACCATATTCACAAATTTGAGTACAGCAGGCAACATATTAGGATATGTATGTCCATAGGGGGTCTCAGACCATTTCTATATTGAACATTTAGCTTTAATGCACTACGGTCATGAAATAGAATGCATTAACATGAGTAAGTCATTGCTCATGTTGTTGATGGTATAAATTGACAAAACATTTAATAAATGTATTGTTGGACAACTGGTCTGAGACCCCCTTTGAACAAGCATACCTTTGTCTAGCGGTACTCTAATACCAAGAAATCCATACTGAATTTTAGCATATTCTAGTATTCTAATTGCTAGGAATATTTCACCTTTGCAGTGCTCTCCACAAGGATTATTTCAGTAGTCTTTTACCATCAAGCATGTTTTAAGTTTCATAGCTGACAGCCTATGCATCCACAGTAGACAACTATGTCTAGAGGATAACTGCAGGTATTATGAGTTTCACAGGGAATTCATGAGTTTGAGTTACTGCTCCTGTTATATATTTAGTAATATGCCTTGCAAATATTTTTCCATCATTGCTTTGAACAAGTTGACGTGTTCTTTCCCTAACTATTGTCAGTACATAAATTTAGCAGGCTAAAAAACTGGAATGCCTGTGTTGTAATATGGCTGAATAATCAGACAATAGGCATGCTCCACTCATACACCTGGTAGTACTGGCTGCTGCCTAATGTGGCTGACTGGTCATTGACTTAACCTATTAAACAACTTCATGCTTGCAAACTGGCTGTCCCTAGGGCAGTGCTCAGCTATATAGAAAAGTTTGTAGAGATCATAGTGTTGGTATATTTCAATCTAGTTTTGAACCTAACCTGAGACTTCTAAAGAAAATATACTAAGTGTAAATATCTTCCAAACTATTGACTGGATTGATGCCTATGAGTACCAGAAAAAAAATCTTTGGCATCAGAAAAATGTGCTTCCCTGCCATTCTATAAAAAATGAGAGGAAAAATGAAAACAGTGAAACTTTTTATAGATGTTTAATAAAAAAGAAGTAGAAACATAAGTATGAGAGACTGCTATGTTAACACTGGTACAGCTAGACAATATCACAATGCAGGACAATGCACCTGGCATGAAGACCTGTATGGGTCCCAGCTTGGATTTTCTAATGAATACTTAATGATTATTTTTTTTATGCAAAAATACCTAACTTTTTTTTTCAAAACCACTGAGGCACCCAGAAGTTTCTCTTATGTAGTAGTATCAACCAAAATCAGAAATGTACATTTCCCAAGAGCAAATAACAGAATCCTGCTAATACATGTTTTTTTTTTTCTTTAATCACATTAGCTGCCAAATATATAAATGAAATAAAAATATATAATGCATCTGCAGCATATATAACTCTGAACCTTTGAAGAAACTATTAACAATATTGAAAAGCAACTGCTATTAGTATTCACAATTAATGAAAATAGAACACAAAATAAAAAAGGTTCACATAATTGTTAGTAACATTAATTAATAATGATAATAATTATTAATAACAACATTAATAAAAATTATAAAAAATATACTTCACACAAACATTTGGAGACCAAAAGAACAGATAATAATAATAATTATATATTATCCCTCCTTCCAATAACTTTGATAATTGATTCCCACTTGTTAATTTTGTGTGGCTTTACTGGCATCTAATTTCTGACAATGACCAATTATTATATAGTTATGTTAAGAGCCCTATACAATCTGTGACCTTACATGTACTATATTCTTTCCTTATCAAAGTTACAATTAGGACATTCTTCTTGTGACATGCATGAAAAAAGGTTTAAAGAATTAACTACTTTGAAACCTATATCCGAAATAGTTCTTTAGTGTAAAAAAAGAAAAAGATAACCGTGCTGTGCAAAACTACCTGTCCTCTGTTTTCACTGAATTTGGTGTTGGCAAAATTATACGATAGGTTCTAATTATGTGTCTAGAAGTCATGGTTATTCTAGGATTTCCTTCACCATAAATCAATATAAAATAACTTAATTAAAACAATACATATTCCTTACATTCCAAGAAACCACTGAGTGCCTCATAAGTGATAATTACAAGCTATTACTATCATTAAAAATAAAAGTAAAGAAAAAAACTAGCATAAAGTACTACAGTGATGCAATAATTGTAAATTACATAGTAAAGCTTCATTAATCTGTCCATGAATTAAATGAAGACTGTTTATTATTTACACTCAGTCATGTGAAATAAATCTGAGTCACATCTTCACTTCTCACTACTTCTCTATGGACTCAAGTTGCTTTGAAGCAAGAACCTGATGGACATTAGCAAAAGAAACACGAAAACAAAACAAAACAAAACGAACAAAAAGAAAAATGCTTAAAACAAAATTATCATAAAAAATAGCATAAGCAAACATTGGGCACTGACAAAGTAATGACTTGCTGAGATACATGTTATAATTCTGAAATATTCTGGATTCATTCCTTTTTCCTTAGTTATGCTAAATGCACATTTTGTCATTCAATACCACTTAAAAGCCTACATACAACAAAATAAGCAACTTTGTTTCCATTATTAAAAAAAGAAAGAAAAAGAAAAAGAAAAAGAAAAAAAGAAAGAAAGAAAGAAAGAAAGAAAAAAAAAAAAAAAATGCTTGCAGAGTAATTATGCTTTACTTCAAGACCTAATCATGCTGGAGTTCCTGTAAAAGTATGTATTTTTTAACAGCCTTTTATGATTAGTTTCTGCTTCAAATGCCAACAATTGAAGAAAACAGATGTATCACAAAACTTCAATTACCAGCATTTAAAAAAAAAGGTACCATACAAAATACCATTTTTCTTTTCCTTAACAGATCAAAGTTAGTGTATGCAACTAATCAATAATAAGAAAGAACAGGAACACTCCTTAAAAATGTGTATTTCTGTCAATGTCCTTAAAAAAAATATACAAGGTATACTACATCTTATAAAACCATAACATGTGTTTTAAGCTACCTATGATTTAAGGGCCATTTCAAAAACTGAAATACATTTTTGTCATAGTGACTTATACTGACCAAAGAGCTGTTCCAAAATTCTTAAAAGTGTACTGGATTATACTCAATTCATTAACGATACTGAAGACCACGACACATGACATGTCAAGAACAGCAAATCATGCATACCATACTCTTGAACCAGAAGTACAATTCCACACATGGAAAACTGCCATTTAAAAAGATATCTGATAACCCAAATATGTTATTTTACTCTTATGACGGTGACATTCTATCTAAGTATGAGTTCTACATTTTTTTTTTTTTCTCTATACATCTTACAGCAAAAGTCAATGTACAAGTGTGCATGTGAAATCATATTCACACTGCAATGTTTTTCCTCTAATGAAAAGTTTATCTGTGAGGAAAAATGGAAAGAAGAAAGGAAACAGGATTTAACACTGTTTTTCTTTTCTTTTATCATATAAAAAATAATTAAGTATATGATTATCATTTCCTTAACAAGCATGAAGAATGTAGAAACACAATATAACATTCAAAATAATATGTAACTTGAGAACAGAAAAGAACTACATTTGTAATTTGCTATTCCTAACAAAGCAAAAATCACATACAACTGTTTCAGTTTTCCCTTGGGATTGTTCTCACTCAAAATAATCAATTCAAAATCTTAGGATCAGCCAATCACTTTCCATGCCATTATCCTAATGCAATATTACAATTTTTAGATTTGATCTATCAAAATACATCTACAATAAATCTTTTGTTTTTATTTATGAAAAACCTCTCTTTGATGAAGGTGCAACTTCTCTATTTGTATAAAAATACTTTACTGCAGAAGGAAATGGCTAAAATCCAACACAAAGAGCATGTAACAGAAATCAAAGAGTCCTTTGTACTATAGGACAGCACTGATTATGGAATTTACATAACTTCTTCCTAAAGAATTGTGTACGTGCTGTAACTACATCCTCCTGCAATCATGCTTCCTAAAAGTATGAAGAAAAATACATAATAAGGTTTCTATCACTGTTCTTATTCATAAGCTGGAATGTCTATGCATGTCAAGACTGATGGCATGGATATGGCAAAGGGAAAATCTGACAGCTGGGGAAAAACAAAAGAATAAAAACAGAATAACAACAAAACAAAATCTATGCAAAAAGGTTGGAGATACTAAGGATTTTTTCTATAACAAAAAAAAAAAAAAAGATAACTAATAACTATAATAATAACTTCAAGAATAATAATCATAATCATAATAATAATGATAACATTGATGCTAACAACAATAATATAATAATAATAATAAAAATAATAATAACTAATAATATTGATAATAACACTAACCACAACAACAATAATAATAATGATGATAATAATAATATTAATGATGATAATAATAATAATAATAACAATAATAATAATAAAAGATTAGAAAAACACGTACTTTATCCTCAATCTTCACATCCTCAAAATACAAAGAAAACAAACCAAAATCCTTTCTCTATTCCCTCACTTGACTCAAGAGGAGTGTATATATATTTCCTAAAGCTTTATGAATTACAAGTGTATAGAATAACAGCAAGCAGGAACATAAGGAGAAGGACGGTCTATTCGATTGTCACAACCACGATGAACTGCGTTGTATATTACACTGATTTGTAGTGTGGAATATCAATTGCTCAAAACCTTATCTATTATCATTTCTCTTTAGGACTAAATATGTACCCATAACTAAGGGTTTCTTAACATTTCTTTTGTAGTTTACAACCAAAATTACGTACTATGACAATCAATTGTGGAAAACAAAAATGTTATATACAGACATACACACATACATGATGTAATGAACTGAATACAAACTATCAGTACTACTCTAAAAATAACAAAATTCATAAAGAAAAAAGAAAAAAAAAAAAAAAAAAAATCTAAAACTAGTAGCATTTCAGAAAAAAAAAAAAAAATTGAATATAACATTTGATCATAATGCAGACAGGACTTTATGTAATCACCACCCAAATGTTTGTTACATTAACACAAAAAAAAAAAAAAAAAAAAAAAAAAAAAAAAAAAAAAAAAAAAAAAATTGCTTTGAACCTGGTTGCACAAAACCGAGATTCCTTCTCACGCACTTTTCTAAGAACACATCAATGCCCCAAATATTATCAAGAAGAGTAATTTGAGAATATTTTCTGTCATTAAACCAGCTCGAATCACAGTCTGGGTTGGTTGAAGTAAATCACAGCCCTAAGTCACATTTGCAACCAATCCTGCATGAGGTAAGTTACTGTATAAGATTTTCCTACTTTATTTTCTTTATAGCATTTAGCATTTGGGCAAGAAGTATGATAAAGGTATTATAATACAACTTTGACAATCTGTTGATTTAAACCTAAAATAAGAGTAAAAATAATAATGATGATGATATAAGCATATAAATTGAACGTGCAGTACAAGAGCTTCCAGAAAGAACAATAATATTGTTAGTTTTTTTTAGGATAAATTTTGTTTTTTCACAAGTATAATGAAGATAATAATACAATGAAATATAAATACTTTGTGCACTCATGGCAAAAACAGCAAAATCAAAATAAAGAAATTTGACAATAAACTACTACAGCTGTAGTATCTTTAGTACTGTTTGCTATGATAATAATAATAGCAGTAAAGGTTCTCTTGTCATCATGGACAATGCAAAATATGGAGAGCAAAAGTTGTTAAATCAATATAATTAAAAGCAATTCTCACATACTTTCATGTCCATGATATTAGTAAAATAAAAACATTGATGATAAAACAAACTCATGATAAGATACATAAAAAAAAAAAAGAAAACCGGGAAAAATCAATTAGGATATACATTTACCACAATGACTATTTCTGTAAGGTCTTTTAACTATACAACTCTATTTTTAAAGGTATGAAAGCAGAAAGTAACACTTACACAACACTAAAAGCAAGGGACTAAATATAACGACAAGAAAGGCCATAGCAAGCCTTTGGCAACCTAGCTGCAAGACAAAAATGAAAACAAAGCAAGAATAATCAAAACCATTAAAAAGCCCAATATAATTATTATGAGAAGGGTTTAAAATAAAAACAAATCTGACCAAGAGTAAATGTAAATATCAGTAAAAAAATGTACATACTAATAAAAACAAATACACATAAAATAAGTTGCTAATTACACATAGGCCTAAGGCTAAGAAGCAACTCTACATCATCACAACTGGGTTCTCAAAGGCTAGATGCCTTGCTCTCTTTGGCTCAGCAACACGGATTAGGCAAAGCATCGTTAAAAATTTAAACACCATATTTTGTACATTTAGGCAATGTGAAGATGATGAAACTGCTAAGTTCAACTACTGATTAGGAATTTTGAAAGAGAAAGGAGGAGGAGGAGACACAGAAAAAAGGGGAAAAATCAAGAGGGGAAATAAATAAATCTCAATAATCTGGAAGTGACATCTTTTTAATTCTAGAAAAATGACTTAAAAAAGTGTCAGGGTATTGGTATTTCTAGCTCATACAACTATCTGCTAACAAGCCAGTAAATTGTACATCATTTACACAAATATCTGAGATGTCTATTATCAAAAGATGCTACGAAATAACCCTATTGAAGGGAATAATACAAAATAAGATCAGAGAGAGAGAATAATACCATAAATAAGCCTCTGTTACTTATTGTACATAATAGGATAAAGAATTTGGGAAAAGGGTAGATAGAAAAGGAAAAAAAAGAAAAAAAAAAAAGAGGAAAAAAGGGAAAAAGAAAAAAAAGAAAAAAAAGAAAAAGAAAGAAAGAAAGAAAGAAAGAAAAAAACTTAAAAACTAATCATCATCATAAACTGCAGTAGCCAAAGCAGCTGAAAGACCTAGTCAATATTGTATTTAATGAGTATCTTTTGTAGTCAGCAGGGCCTGCATCTTGAAATGAACATCATGAAGAAATCCCAACGAGAAATATCTTACTGGTTCAAGCCTGTGTGCATTATTAGCTTGAATCTGCCATGGAAAGCTTCTGTGCATTGGCTTAATTTGTGTTATTTGGGCAGTAGAATGCACACTGTATTGAGGAGATGGGTAGAAAAATATTTCTTAGATGCTATTGATTACCTGGTGTTTTAAAATGTCACAAACAATTTTTCTGCTTGCTTTTCTTAAGTATAACTAAGAATAGCATGTTATATCTAATAAAGTATAAACATTAAAACATCTACATACTTAAATAGTACTGCAAATACTTGCAATCAAATACTTAATACAAAAGTAAGAGTGACAACCAAACAGATAAAGCTTATTTTATCATGATCTTTATTTCTCATGCAATATCACCCACACATGACCATACACACATGTACACAAACCTGCATACACCCCTGCACCCCTCCCTCTTTCTTCCGCTCATTCTCTCTCTCCCTTAAACTAGGTAACTAACTCACTCACTCTCTTCCACAAAATTACTCATTCTCTCACACAGACAGACAGATACAAATGAGTGTTTGGCAAAAAAATCACTGGATTACAAGACATCACTGCAAAAACTGAGATAGGGCAAAAAGATAAACAGATTAACATGAACTTTTGAAACCCAAACAATAGTTCAATGTGGCTAAAAGTTAGTGTAAAAAGTAGTTTGGGTGTATTTTTGCTTTAAATCTAATGGATCATTTGTGCTTTTGTGGAAAAATTAAGACCTTCCATTTGAAAAAAAAAAAAAAAAAAAAAAAAAAAAAAAAAGGTAAAAGGTGGTAATTCTAATTGTCTTCCAGGAAAAAAATCTACATCACCAGTAAGACAAAGAACTCTACCACAGCAAAACATAAAAAGAAAAGAATTTACAAGAATCATATAAATGATATGCAACACTGCTGATAACACATTTCTATTACAAATGTAGTGTCAAACAAAAAAATGCAAACAAGTAGAAAAAACTTTCCTCAAAACGGATTTCTAATCTGCCTTACTTCATTGATGAACAGGTGCTGGCAATGATACATTTGATAACGCGGTCGCACTGAGGCATCCCCCTGCGACAATCATCCTTACAGGTTTAGTATGAAATGCTTAATGGTGCTAAGTCATGATTTTTTCTTTTGTGTCTAATGAAGATAAGCTCTCTTCTTACAAACAGGAACAAGAAATGGACATGGACATACGGCAAATAAATATTGTCATTAAATGCAACACTAGATATTCAAAAACTATGGAATTATGCACCAGTAGAAGAATGCAAGACCATTGAAAAAAGAATGAAGAAAAAAGGTAACATAATGATGATATCTTTTTTTAACATCTTGCTGACAGCAATAAATCACACATGCACAAAAACACGTCCTGCACGAAGACAATATTCAAAGACATTAAAATGACGTCACCTTTCAAGTACCTGTCTTATGAGCTGAAATCATTCTCATCTAGATATCAAATTCAAAATACCACCTCTTCAGGGAAGATTATACACAAAAGCTTGTCCCACCATCAAATATGGTTTCTTTCATGCACTACTTGAACTGCTGGTATTAATAAGCATACAAATAACATCTAAATGGTGCCAAATGTATGTAAATATGCTCACACATTTAAATAGGATACTTTTAAAAATCCCTGAATATTGTCTGGTACTGGTACTGCTTTATACTGATATATTCCATTATTGTTAACCCATGTTCATGACCAGTGAATTCATATGTGTGGAAAAAGATATCAATGAAATCCAAATTATAAAAAAGATAAAAAGGAAATGTCTTAAAACTGGAGAGATACCTTAAACTTGTGTTAAATATAATAAAATCTCTTTTTAGTAGTTTTTGGAACAATTTCTTTTCAAATGAATGTGCTATGCCATAAACTCTCAACGTGGGTTACAACAACTCAAATATCTCAAACACTGGAGCCAAGCTACAGCTACATGTAACCTTACTGATTATGATTGAAGCTTGGATACATGTTACTTTTATGGACACATTAACCAACATACAAGTGAAGCTCATAATTACAGTGATACTTGTGTTGCCTCTACAGCTACAGCACAATTTTTTTTAGTTTTTTGTTTTTTGTTTGTTTTTGCTTTCTGTCGTACAAATCAACAGAGATTCATCTTGTCTTAAATAAATAAAATATTGGAAAGTGATGAACATGTAAATAGGTCATGGGTTTAAACAGATGATTATGCTTATGTACATATAATATTTCTAATGTTTGAAAAAAAAAAAGAGACCAAAAAATGCATAACTATTTATATATATAAAATAATTAATCACAATTTCTCATTATTGTCAATTATTTGACGAGTAAAAACCCTCTCACGTTTGCTATGAACTTCTCAAAGTTGTCTCTAAACTTGATCCGATTGATACGGTCTGCTGAGAGCTCGACATTGGCTGTCAGTTGCGTGAAGGCTTCAGCCAGACGTTGCCCAGTGGTCTGGTCAGACTGGCTGTGCAGTAGGGCCTGAACCAAGTCTTGATAGTCAACCTAAGAAAGAACACAAATTTCATATTAAGATATGTCTGTGAATATAAAATCAGGATGTCAGGATGATACTGTAGGTTATTGTCAGTTAACCCTTTTGATATGGCAATGCCCTTGTTAGAATCATTGTAGTAAGCCCTAATTTCCTATGGTCTGAACCAATCAGTCCCCTGTATGATAGATCAGGTGGCATAATACAGTACATCATGCAAGAAAACCGAATTGGAGGGGTCACTTGTTAAGGATTCTCTTATGAAAATTTCTCAGAACTGTTTCCTGCTTCTGATATATTGGACAAGCAACTCCCTCTCAATCCCTTCTGAATTCTCAGATCCTTTTTTTTTTGGGTGAGTGGGTGGTGATCTTACTGAAAAGATGAACCTAATGACTGTGACATACATCATATGAGAGTATGCGTATACAAATGTGTACTTATATCAGTATATATATTGTCTGTAGGCACCTTTGGGT
This sequence comes from Penaeus chinensis, assembly GCF_019202785.1. Classification (NCBI taxonomy): domain Eukaryota; kingdom Metazoa; phylum Arthropoda; class Malacostraca; order Decapoda; family Penaeidae; genus Penaeus; species Penaeus chinensis. The sequence goes on from NC_061849.1 coordinate 17,618,707, forward strand.
GTGCATGCCCTCATATGATGGAAAGACTGTTTCTGTGAAGTACATCCTAAAATGGGAATGTTAATTTTTGGAAAAAAAAGAAAAGAAAGAAAGAAGACAAGGGAATTCAGAAACAGTAATAAAAAAATAAAACCGAGTGAGAAAGGAACCATAATATATCTATGAGAGAGAGAGAGAGAGAGAGAGAGAGAGAGAGAGAGAGAGAGAGAGAGAGAGAGAGAGAGAGAGAGAGAGAGAGAGAGAGAGAGAGAGAGAGAGAGAGAGAGAGAGAGAGAGAGAGAGAGAGAGAGAGAGAGAGAGAGAGAGAGAGAGAGAGAGAGAGAGAGAGAGAGAGAGAGTCAGTCAGTCTGCATGTATTTTTGCCATAACAAGTTGAAGCTGAATGTCAGTGAGCAACAAGGATACACACCATGTATGGTCAACCAACTCCAAATTGTGTGCTCTAAACAGCTGTTTGCTCGTCTCAAATGCTGGAATGTTGTGTCACAGCCAAATAGGCAAAGTGTGTGGTAAATATGTTGGATCTGTTTTTGCATCTGCACCTGCTGTTACAGCAGAACTGAGAAAACATAGTTTTCAAGTAACTTTTCCCAAATTTCTTTTATATATGAACAGTGTAAATATTACACACACAATAATGTGAAAATGAGTGAAAACCAAAAAGAAACATAAAGAAGAGAAAGAAAATGTGGAAGTTAAAAAGACCAGACATATTGCAAAGAGGATGAAGTGATAAACATGTTAGAGTGTCTGTCACTCTACAGTAGCAATTATCCAATATTATATAACTAAAACAGCCATGATACATTCCATCTAAAACATCTTTATTTCCCATTTCTATGCTAAGGTGTACCACTAACCTGGAAGCAACAAATAAGCGTGTACAGTGCCGCAGATGCTGCTTGGAGAAGGTCTGAATTTATCTGCTGTGACAATATCAAGTCGAGAACAAGCTGCACAAAATGAAAAGATTAAAGAACATTACAATTAATTCCAAGTTGTATGATAAATGATAAATGCACTGCATCATTTTAAAATGAAAACAAAATAGGTATAAACAAATAAAATACACACAGGTAGAAATACTTGAAAGAAAATAATTACAATTCCAACACCAATCTTAATCAAAGTTTATCATTCAGCAAAATGCATCTTTGTGAATGTGCCAATAACAAATGAACTTTAGTCTGTGGTAAGGCATTCCCTAAAATACTATGTGGGTTGCAATCATTAAAATAGAATCCTTAAAGCAACTATACAAATATTTATTTTGTATTTCCATGTGCATGTGTGCTAATATATGGCGCTGAATAAATTGGCAACAGCGTACTTATACTGCTAGTTCAGACATTTTTTAAGTTATAGCTATCCTTGGTAACTTTCCAGCTACATTTAACCCCTTCACAAGGGTCACGTCTCTAGATGTCATAACAAACCGCTTGAAATGTGGTGTGTGGCTGTACGCCACGGCAGCACGCCAAAGCGCTCCGAGGCAGGTGATTCAGCTTTATGGGCTGAACTCCCGCGCTCAAAGTCGGCGCGTTGCCATTGATCGCCAGAGCGTAGATTTAAAAATAAAAAAAGTCTTCACCCGTCACCAAGGGGTTAATTATCAATTTATCAGAAAATATAATATAATGATTCATCTAGCACTACATTAACAGATCTTCTCCATGATATACAGTTGATAAAACAAAAAGAAAGGAATTTTCCAATCCCTTGTGCAAATATACCAAAACTCCCACACAACACAGGCACACTACAAGACACCCAACACATCCCATACCTTCAAGAATGGCCTTAACCCTTGTCGCACTGGCAGCTCAGGACCACAGTTCTTGTGGATGTAAGAACCGAGCACAACCAAGAAGTCAAATGATAATGTCCCAACATCTGGACCAAAGCTTGTTAGTCCTAATTCTATTGAGACAAGAAGATTCTAAAAAAAGAAAAAGAAAAAGAGAAACTTATTAGTTTCATTTCATACATAATAACTGGTAAAAGTATGAGCAAACCATTTAACATTTATTCCAGGTAGGATATGTTTAATATGCAAAATAATTAACTTGAGTAAAAAAATGAATAAATCCTTTCACTGTCACAAAGAGCTATCCTTTTTTTTTTTCAAATCATCTATAGTTTTAATTTAATATATATTTTATCACCTACATTTTCCTTAACCATAAAATCTTAAATAAACTAAGTATCTAAGACAAAGTAAAACATCGAATCACACTAACTTTCATTAGATCCTCTGGTAATTGGCACACTTTGCTAGGGTAAATCTCGGCAATGAACGTGACCATCTTGAAATACTGCGAGCATAAGGTTGGCAACCGCAACAACTCAGGTGACATGAGAGGCATGATGATGTTGAGGCCAAATAAGCACACATCTGCCGCAGCCACTACTTCCTGGTCTTCACCGTGGCCAGACGGAGCGAGGTCTATGAAGTCCTGGAATAATGAGAAAGGCAGTGAAAAATTAATATTTACAGGAGAGAAATGTACGAGACATTGACAATTTATGTACTAGAGAAATGAAGTTCTAAATCAGATGTAAATATATACATTTTCAGAGTCCAACATCTTGCTCCCTCCCTTTACAAACTTAATGATGATGGGAGCCCCTAGTATCCTACAGAACATATCTGCATGCATGTGGAGTCGGCTACTCGAGGGAAGAGTCACATATAAAATTACCCCATTCTCTATGCTCTTGCCTTCAGCATACATAGTTGTTCAGGTATTTAAGCTAAAACAAGGCTTTAATCCTATTTCTCTTCCAGGATCAAAAAGGTGCACAACTATTTAGCCTGCACAATTTACAACATGATATAAAGATCTACCATGATGTGATAGGATATCCCGGTGTGATTAGGCTAAGGCTAAGTTTTTAACCCCTAAATGCCAGTGTCGCTCTGATAGGGTAGCAAACAGATACCTGCTAGGTTTCCAGACTAACAATATCATGACACTGGAGGTTAAATCATATCAGTTCCCCTTCTTAATATAATGTTAACACTTTTCCTTAACACTGAGAGGGGCACAGCTAATATACTAGGATTAGAATCTGGTTCTGAAAATAGACCACTTCTAGGAAGAGGTAGGGTTCCAGATATCTGTTGCTAAGGGGTTAAACATTAAAGAAATGTAAAGATAGATACTTTTGATAATAAAGATGTCAATAACTCCATGAGAAGCTGCAAGTCCCTCCACTGGTCCTCCTCTCCCCTTGCTTCCACTGTCCGCCGTCCAATGTTGTGCTTGGCATAAGTTCCCACCAAGTGAACTGATGCTTCATACAACTGCTTGCTTGCACTCTGTTAAATAAACCAATATTACCTCACTACTCAAAAAGTGAACGAGAAAAAAGCTTCTCTATGGAAGGAGGAATATGATAAATTCACTAAACAAGAAAGTATATAAATAAGATCCCAAAATAAACGAAATTTTTCCTAAGTTTCATAATATTATCACCATTCTCCATATTCAAAATAATTAATAAACAATAAATAAACACATGGACTACTTTCCAGAATTTAGGAAGCATCCATCCATCACACTCCCAAATTTCTTCAGAAAACCTAAGGGACACTCACCGGTGTCAGATAACATAGCATGCGTCTTCCGCATTCCACAAACAGTTCCAAGACTGTTTCCACAACAGTTGGGTAGTTATGGTAGAGGTCAAGCAGTCGCACACTCTCACCCAGGATACCCACCATCCTTGAGAAGAGACACTGGGCAGTGGGCATTAGACATCCCTGGACAGCACCTGAAATATTTACAGAGGAAGGTATTATTACTATTAATAATGATGGATTTAGTTCTTCTAATCACTACTCGATGCGAGTTAAGTTTTCTCAAGTTTGTGTGTTATGCTACCATCATAGCTAAGTTTCTTTAAAATAAAATATTCACCCTCCTGAACAAGACAAATATTTGGTTGTACTGCAACTGATGAAGATTGGGGAGGCTGAGGAAGTGTATGAAAATGAGGAACAGAAGAAGGGAGAGAGGAGGAAGAGGGGTAAGAGGGTGAGCAGGAAGATAGTTAGCCATCTCAATAATAGAAGTAGGTTCTAATAAAATTACTTGCTTTAAAAAGAAAAGAGAAGAATACAAAAATATCAAACATATATAAACATTACCTATGAAATTATCAATGTGGTATAGAACTTGTTTCTTCATCTCTTCCTGCTGGTATTGTTTAGTGAAGGATTCAGAAGTGACCAATTGCTTGAAAGATGCCACAGGAGGATCAAGAACATGAGTCCAAAACTGAGTTCTGGCATCAGTGTCACCCAAAGCAGCAGCACACATTACCAGACCCTGGTGTGGAATTGATAGACACTTAATAAATACTTAAAAGTATGATAGTTAGGAACATAACAGCTATTGAGATAGATCAGCAAAGTGCTATCCTAAAGGGTACCCATACACACCTGCATCAACCCTCGTTGTGCTAGAGAAGAAAGAGCTCCCAGTGTTCCACTTTGTTGAAGCTTCACTAATTCCATGAGACCTTCGGTTTTCACCAAGTGCTGGCCCCTGTGAGAAGAACAAACATAATGCACTTTAAATTTTAATTATCATTAAAATAGTGCCCTGAGATACATAAGTGAATCACAGAAAAGACAAATATGTCTGGGAAAATGAAAAAGAGAATATACAAAAATATGTTGAAAATAAATGTGAAAGAGTGAGAGACATAAGAAGGAAAGTGAACTGAAGCTGAATGATAATTAGAGCAAAATGAGGCTAATGGTTGATTGAGGGTCAGAAAGGATGAGAAACTGAAGAAAAAGTATTTATTTAGCATAAACAGTCTTTGCAAAATATGGAATAACAATGTCATGAAAGATTAACAAATGGAAGACTAAGAAAAACAAGGAGTAGAGATGATGAATGAGAAATGGTAGCAAAAGCAGCATCAGTAAAGATGTAGAAAAAAAAAACAAAAACAAAAAAAAAACAGGCCTTTAAGAAAAGAATTACATGTATAATATCACACCCCAGCAGTAATAGCTAGAAAAAGAATCCGTTTCTCACCTTTCCTTACTGTCCACCATTGTGACAAGCAAGTTAACAGTGTCTTCTACAAGACCTGGCTCAGCACTTCGAAGTCTCATCGTCTGCTCGACAACTGATAGTAAATAGTTCAAAGTCCAGGCTGCTCCCTCTGAATCTCGTCCAAAGGCTGAAGTCAGGGCTATACTCAACTGTGAGAGATATATAAAGTTGCAGATGAAAATTTGGTTTGATGCACAAAATGGTACTAGCAAATGTAATGGAGCTAGTACTTCTCAAACGATTCTCTTGTTTGGTAACAAAAATTATAATTTCATAGCAATCTGATGAAAGTTTCCTCCTCCTCCTTGTTTTGAACGTTCATTTTATTCATAATAAAAACCTGCCATTCTGTTAAGAATGAATGAATGAAAGGAGGAAGAAAAAGAGGAAAAAAAAGAGGGAAAAGAAGAAAGTAAATTTACAAGTACTTAAAACATGAAACAATCATTGCATCTGCATCACACAACACTGAAATATCACCATACCTCTGTGTAGAAAGATTCATTTGGAAGAAGATAAGATAGGCAGAACCGTCTCAAGAACCACATAAGTGAAGAGGATACTTCTGGACTTAGGAGATGACCTAAGTTAGCCTTCAGTGCTTGGGATTCTGTCTCACATAGACGCATAACTGTGCTCATCATCCTGAAGATGTTAGTATTGGTTAGTTGTCTCTAAAGGTTAAAATATTTTTTTTCTACAAAATCTTGTAGACCATATCTTAAGAAAACAAGTAAAATGATTACATATGGAACTCTCATTCTAAAACAACCATCCACTATTTTAAAAACAAGTATTTATGAAAACTAGAGACAAAAACCAGGGTAATGTAATACCTTATCAAAGGATCAGCAGCTGCACTGTTTGGTACTTCTGCAGGCATTTGTGCTGGAGTGGCTAATAATCTGAGGGTGGATTCTAAATTTATAGTTGGGGCCGCACTCATGCTATAGGTCACCATTTCAGAGGGGATAAGTGCCGTTTCACCTTCATTATCCATTGTTGTGACATGACCTGTAAATAAAAAAAATTGTACAAATATAAAATGAGGAAAAATCAAAAGACTCCTGTGTGAATTGAAATGTGCTTTTGAGCATTAACCCACTGATGCCGGGATGGCAAAAATACATGCCAGGTTGACTGTGCTTCTTTGTTGATTAATTATCTTAACATTGATGGTTCTACACATATTTAATCAACCAAAGAGTCAATAGCTCAATCTATTTCACCTGTTTATCTTTTCCATGATTTTAGAAAGTTTCTTTTAACACTTTACTGTTATCATTATTGTTAATAACATTATAATAATCATAATACATAAAATAATGAAACAACATTGATATAAATAGCATTATAAATAAAAAAAAAAAACTAAAAACACAAGGAAAGATGAAATCAGGTGAGGTTACATAGGTTTACTAGCAAAAGAAAACAACGATTGACAGTACATATAAGGGATTCATATTTTCAAAATGTGCTCAGTGTGTTAACTCATAGACAATGGATGATACATCATGTAATCGAGAAAAAATTCTGATGACCGATAACATCTTAAAATGTTATGAATTTACATTCCGACTGCTGTGTCAAGATGTAATGATTTGGAAGCATTACATTTGCAAATGTGAATATACTTAATCTTTTTTTGGGTTGGGTTATAGTAGGCTATGTCTATGTAAGACTAATTAACAGGGTATGTTGATATCTCCAATATAAAATCACATTGATGAAGTCATTTACACAACACTATTAACTCATAGTTACTAGTGTTGTTGCTAGGTGCTGCACAAAGTCAACCATATGCGGGATAAATCAGAAGCATATGAATCTCCCCTCTATGATTTTGGCTGCAGTTAAAGAGACTTTTGGGGGCTGTAAAGCCTCAAGCATTGAAGGGCCATTAACCAGATGGAGCATCTATTTTTTCCCACATGAAGATAGGGGAAAGGAAATTGGCTGCACAACTTGTTAGACTCTCCTTTATTTGCCCACAGGATGATGAGAGACATGCATTGTTGAGGTGCCTCCACTTTGGTGACAAACATGGTGATAAGGCTATTGATGACTGCTTGTGGACTCTTTGGCTGGGCACTGACATCCTATCTCATCCTATCTTGAAGAAGTAGTTTCCTGACAGAGTGATCCATGTACTTGAAGGTACAGGCTATGTCCCAGTGATGGCCTTACAGCTGGGTGCACATGCACTTCCTAGTTCAAAATGGACCAAGATCATGGCAATCTTCCTTCTAGCACGAAGGTTATTGTGGATTTTATTACTGCTACTTGGAAAAGGGAATAAGATGCAAATAGACATCAGGTACAGGTCACCAACCCTATTCCATTACATGCAGTTCCTATGTACTGTGCAGTGCTTTGACAGGGACAAGTACGAGAAGGAAGAAGTGTAGTGCATGTGTTTTTCTGTTGAAGAATAAGGATCCATGTTTTTCATCCTATGAAGTTGACAGCTTTTCCACTAATTCACATAAAACTCTGAATGTGGAACTATTAGTGAATTAGCTCACACTGTCTGAACATATAATACGATTATATATGATCCTCTGTAAATGTTTTCTTCACAAAATGAATTCACACAATTGCTTAATTTATGTAAACCATACTCTGTAGTGGCAAAAAACATGCACTACCACACACCTATCCTCACCAGACTATCGACACTGGGGAAACACAATAATTTCACACTAATAAAATAAACAAGAAGGAAAATGACACAGCAAGTATGAGCAGCAGAGAAGCTGACAATATTCTTAGGATACCATTGCATGAACCTACTATGACCTACCAACAAAGAGAGAGAGAGAGAGAGAGAGAGAGAGAGAGAGAGAGAGAGAGAGAGAGAGAGAGAGAGAGAGAGAGAGAGAGAGAGAGAGAGAGAGAGAGAGAGAGAGAGAGAGAGAGACAGATGATGATAATGATGATGATAATGATGATGATAATAATAATAATAATAATAATAATAATAATAATAATGACAATATTCTTAGGATACCATTGCATGAACCTACTATGACCTACCAACAAAGAGAGAGAGAAAGAGAGAGAGAGAGAGAGAGAGAGAGATGATGATAATAATAATAATAATAATAATAAAAAGATAAAAAGAAAAAACAAAGATATAATCATATACATATAAAACTTCTAAAAACATAATAATAAACATAAAATCCACTGAACATACCTGCAATGAGAAGCAGCCAATGAATGTCCTCATAGAGCTGGTCTAGCTGTGTGTTCTCAGCAATAGTTAGGTTGTTGCTAAGAATGTGTGTTAACTGAGACCGCATTCGGCCAATTCGATCTTCCAGAAGCTGTGTCAAGAGAGGTACACTATGTTCTGCTGCCTAAAAGAAGAGGAGAGACTTGGTAATATTGTTTGTATTACTTAGTTTAATCTAAATGAGATAAATGACAAAGGAAATGAAGGAAGGAAGGAAGGAAGGAAGGAAAGAAAAAAAAAAAAAAAAAAAAATACTCCAAAATTTGTGGTCACATTTCTGTAGATTTCTTGCTAGAAAGGATTGTGAAATACTCTCATAGAGCAATCAAAATGTCTAAAATAGTCAAGAACAGGGATATGCGAGTGTTTAAATATGAACATTTTTGGTAATTTCATGACTGACTAATCTGCAAATATTACTGTATGAAAGAGGGCATATTCATCATTATTTAACCAAGTAAATCACTACAATAATTTAACAGTAAAATTACCTGTCTTCCACATAAACCTATGAGGACAAGTTGGTCTTTGAATGCCACACGATCAGTCTGAACTGTCTCAGATATTTCATCTGCATCAACCTAAAAAAAAAAAAAAGAAAGTTGTCATTATTTTCAGTTTAAGCCAGCAAGGATATGACAATAAGACTCTCTCAAACTTTAAACGATTCAATCTGAAAAAATATACAAATAAGAAATAAAATCGCAGAACAATTACTTACTGGCACTCGGGACCCTTCTGGAGGTGCTAAATGGCACTTAAGATATGTGTCAAAGATAAGGGTGGCACTCTGCTTGACCTGAGAGCTGTTACAACTACTACTTTCTTGAAGGATGCAAGCCCATGACTGCAACATCTGCTCAAAGGCTTCCATGTAAAGTCGATCCTCCTCGTCCAACTGAAAGAGTGAAATTCAAGGCAATGCTAAAATATATGCAAAATTAGACAAGTTTGAAAAGAAAGAAAGGAAGAACGAAAGAAAGACAGTAATAACATAAGTATAAACAAAACAGGTTTTTCCTCTAAATACCCTAACACTTAAAACAAACCGATTTCTATAGGGTTGGTTCACAATTCTTAACATTTTCACAAGGGTACAAAGTGTATGCTGGGGGCAAGGGGGAGGGGACAGGTGTACACTTTTCAAAATGGAAAATATGTCGACTGGCTTTTTATATGCAATTTATAAACCATAGGCCACTAGTTGGCCATACATATGGTGCTTACACACAAATATTGCTGTGCACAATTAACACTGTGCAATCTGAATCATAATTGCAAAAAAAGTTTCAATTCTTGGGAGGCAGAAGTGAAATTGTACACAGACAGCCATCAAATGAATACATGCAGTTTGTAAATGCATATGTATTCTCGTACACTTTCTGAGAGGGGAGGGGGGTCTCCAAAAATATATATTGTGTACACTTGAGAAAATGTTGAAAATTGTGAACCAGCCCATATATCATTCCATTATTGGTAAAAACAAACAACAACAACAACTCACCATTTCCTCCTGTGCTGCACCCTGGGCAAACTTGCAGGTGAGGGCGGTGAGGTTGTCAACTAGCTGCCGCAACATCTCTTCGGGGAGGGCCACCAAGACAGATGGAGGGAAGAAGAGCAACAGTTTCCGGAAGATGTTACTGATCCCTAGGGCTTCGACTTCACTAATCTGTGTACTGGGGTGAAGGGAAAAGATTCTTGTAATTTACATGTAAACCTATTTATATGCTGCAGTGCATTACCAGTGAGATTTGTAAATTATATAAATCCAAATTATTCATTTATTTATATGATTATTGACTTATTCATTTATAAAAAAAAAAAAAAAAAAAAAAAAAACTTAAATACATTTTCTGTACCAAGTTGCTGTCAGTTCAGTGAAGAAGAAACCAGGAAACCATACCTTGACAGGAGGGAGAAGAGGCACTCCAAGTACTGTGTGAGGTATTTAATTCGAACTTGTCTGTTGATAAGGACTGCTCCATTTAAGGAGGCCAACTGCACCAAGCAGTTCAGAGCATGATGACCCAGTTCCCAGTCACCACGCACACGCCAGTAAAGCTGTAATGCAAAGTAGTATGAGAATTATATTTTGCTTTCCTTCAACCAATCAATCTACTGCAATAACTGCAAGAGAGATAATCTAGTTTCATGGGTAGAATAAAGGCATAGGAAAAATAAACAAGAGAAATATATAACATCAATAATGGTAGTAATAAGATAATAAAGTAGTATGTGAACAACACAAGAATACCAGGACTTACTTTAAAGAAAAGCTGTACAATTGCAGGATCCAGGAAGGTCTCTCGCCACTGCTGGCCTGGCCGCAGGGATGGATTCTGGTCCTGCTCAAACACACTCATCAGTCGTTTCGGTAGTGAGTAATTATTAAGGAAAAAAAGACTATGATTTATAGTTTGGAATTGTCTTTCTCTTTTAAAATATGAAGTGAAATACATTTGATTGAAGAAGAAGAAGAAGAATATATATATATATATATATATAACAATAATAATAATATTATAATAATAATAGAAGCAGTCCCTTATCTTTTTTTAAAAGAATAATAAAGGAAAGGCAAGAAATACCATACCACTCATCCCCCCCCCCCTCCTTAACCCATTCGCCCCGGATTTATGTTCTGTCCCCTGTAGTTTTTGGTGAATTTTGTTACATACAGATGGCTCCACATGTGCTCAGCCGGCAAGAAATCTATCAGTAGGCCCTAGTTACCGATCCTAATTTTCCCAATCCTTGAAATGGCGGGACAATGTCTTTTTCTTATTAATACCATTGCTATTGATACTGATATTATTGTTATTGATGCTATGATTATTAAATTGTCTTTAAAATATTTTAGACAATGAAATGATACAAAAGACCCTCTCCTAAAGTGAAGGAAAAGGGTAAACAGGTGAGATAGGTAGTTCTGATAAACTGGTTATTTGGTGATTAGAACTTGTAGAGCCACCTATGTGTAAATACAATAAATAAATGTGTATTACAGTGGGCATGGCATGTATTCTTGCCACATGGGGCAAATGGGTTAAAAAAAAAAAAAGAGGCACTTGTAACTGATAATACTTTCTAATTCCTTAATCTTTTGTTCATAATAAAAGGATATGATGTAGGGAGATGAAAGACCAAGTCAAAGTGGTCTCTGCAATCACCAGCAACTTGAGGAGCAGAGATGACAATTCTCCACTCATTTTTCCTTCCACTTTGACCACCTCTCCCAGTAGGTTGACAATGAAGTGGAATATACGACGCAGATCTGAGCCCTGATGAATGAAAAAAGTCGAAAATGTATTTTACAACAATTATATAAATACGATTATAAATATATACATTATATAAATAATACTGTATAATCAAACTAACGTATCTTGAAAGAAACATTCTAAACTCATTTCAGAAAATTCTGACTGCACTAAAAGAAGCAAAACATATATCCATATTTACCTCAAACTGCTTTTTGGCTTTAAAGTGCGTTTCCCAGGTTAGCCCTACATCTGTGGACTTCACTGTCACAGCATATTCTTGCATAAGAGCACTGATAATGCTGCACCCAATCATACGCTGGAAACAGAGACAGATATTGTCATATAAATGCCTACCAACAGATAAGTAATTTTTCTTCACACATTTTTGGTGTACAAAATAAAGCAATTTGTACTGTATGTGAGAATCTAAGGAAATGCACACCTAAATGAATACCTAACAATGTGTTGCATTAACAACAAAACAGTTCTTCTTTACTGGGGGGGGGGGGATATTTAAATAGGTAAAAATTCCTCCTACGAGAAAAGCAACAACAATATCTGTGCATTTTTTTTTTTCTTTTCTTTTTTCAGAGGGAGAATTAGTGAATGTTGATTTACCTCCTGGATTCAATAATGGATAATAGTTAACCCCTTGGTGATGGGTGAAGAAAACTAAAAAAAAAAAACTACGCCATGCTCTAACAGGAGGGATGGAAAGAAGAACTGACAATCTGCAATTAAATTGCAGGTGCAAAGTGGTGAGTAATTATTTAAAATCAATAAGAACAATGAAATACATATCAAAATAGAGGTCAAAATCGTATCTATTACTTATAATCTTCATCTGCAAGGTGTGATGACATATCCAATGCAAAAAGTCTTTGATGAGGTCCTATCAATAATGTAAAAAAAAATAATCATTATT
>NC_061849.1:17641210-17643710 GCF_019202785.1 Penaeus chinensis
TGAGGCTTTCTTTCCAGATACAGTTGATGTAACTGGCCAAGGGCATCAAGTTCCTTTTGCACAGTATACAAGCCACATAACATAAAGCAGTTGGGGAATAACATTAGTAAAATAAGAAAGGTTGGCTTTTCATGCTGAAGTGAAGTTCTTACAAATTTAATATGTTATATTTTAGAAATGTGTAAGTCCAATTTAATTGTGTAAAATATAGTTATGGTTCGAGCAACAAATGGACCAGGAGCCGTGTGTAAAAATTTTGGTATCCCTATTTGTCAAACAGAAAAAGACAATCACTATGACTGATATAATTCTGGTAAAGGACAGGACTTTGGTTAATATAATAATGTATAATTTATTAGTTCTGAGCATGGCTATGTTATTTTCATATCATAACATATCACTTTACTCATACAAGAAAGAATGAAAAACTATTTGTAACGTCAATAACGTTTATTGCATTTGTTGTAATATATTCTGGGAATAATACTTAAATTATACATTTATGATCCCACCTCCATAAACATTATGTATGAAATGCCAATATAATACAGACAACACAAATCAACTTAAATAATATTCTATCTACATACAAGGGATCCTAGAGCACTTCATCAAAACAATTTGGATCACTGTTTTTGCCACCTGAAACAGCAATGCAATTTCCCACTGAAATGCCTGCACCATGTCACCCAAGCCTTTTCACTCTTAATTAAACACTGAAACACAAAGACACCAGCACACGGGCGCACCGGAGAAACCTTTATACCCGATATATTCCTTCCTGATCAACGTCAATCACGATGGAAGTTGACGAGACATGGAAAGCTTGACATTTCCGGGGGGAGAGGGAAGGGGACGCCCTCTCCCCCTCCTCCTCCTCCTCCTCCTTCTCATGCATGACTCAATTTCCGGCCCAAGCCTCCCATACAGCGCAATGCCCTTCGGTTTTCCAGGAGGCCCACCCCCTTCGGCAGCCAAGGGCTCGGGCCAAAGGGCGTGCTGAAGGGCGCAAGGGGCGAGCCAGGTGGACGACAACAAAGGGCGCTCCTCACCCGTTTGTTTACATCCTGTGCACCTTCGGCTCCGGGCGAAGGGGACCTCCTCCTCTCCCTTCGTCCCAGCTCTCCAACAAAGCCCCTTTCGTTCTCCAAAACCTCCCCCTCGCTTCCTCCTTGCCTCCTGCGCCCTCGGGATCCAAAAAGAGAGAATACTGGAGTGCACTAACCATCAAAATCTGCGCCGCCTTCTCCAATTGCTCCATGTCTGACGGTGCGGGGCGGCGCGACTGCCATCTGCCGTCCGTCGCGAGGCATCAGCGCCGCACGCACGCACGCACGCACGCTCTCCTACACACGTGGACGTTGCATTTCAAGTTCGGTTTTGAGGCTTTGGGGGTCGTTTTAAGGGCTTGGGGTTGGGATTTAGTGTTAGACCAAGACAGGTCTCGTCTTCTGTGTCTCCGGGGCGTATCCGCGAGACAGGAACCTTGGTTTTGGACGTACGGACGTTAGAAATGTCCAAGTTCAATTTTTGAAGGTATTTTAGGCAGTTTGGGTTTATTTAGAATTAGGCAAGGGAAGGTGAAGTTTCATAAACGAATTTTGGTTCATAAGAGTGTTTCATTTTGTTGTCTATAAGTCTTTATTTTCCTCATTTCGTTTGATATCTCGCCCAAGCGAGGCTTGCAGCCCTGCATGTTCACGAGTCACAACTTGCTTATTTCAAAAGGGAAAAAAAAGACGGCGTGCTTTCTTGTCTCTCCAGACTTGAGGGTAGTCAGAGGAGGAGAAAAGAGAGGGAAGGATCGTATGGCTTTAGGAAGCGTTGTTCTTGTCGATTTTTTATTAATCAGGAATTATTACACTTGGGATATGATGCAACCGCGTTATGAGGCGTTGAACGATACTCATCTGTGGTTACTCACTGTTCTTCGTAACCTTTCCAAAGAAGACCGGATGGTGTGTCAGTCTGTCTGGGAGCATTATTTCGTCTGTTTCGTTAAAAGGACCAAAAACACGCTATGGTATACCTTTCTGCCATTAATAATTAAGTATAAATGCATAAGTAGAAATTCATATGCTTGTATATACTATCTCTTTTTTATTCACTGAACAATGTTAGTGCGTTTCCTGTTCTCGCGTAATGCACGGGGGCAAAATCTCAGTGAAATAAGGGATATAAGTTTGTTTTATCCTCGGAAAAGCGTCTGGCCAAGTAGTTCTAGATCGTTTACTTTACGAAAAATGTACAGGGTCATAAAATTTATAAGGGGAATAGTTAAATGCTTGTTTTCTTTTTCTCGCCTGCACTGAAGGTCAGAGTGCAAGCACACACGCAAGCACTTTGGAATATGAAGAAAAGACTTTGTGTCAAACTTCTGCAAATCAGGAAAGGGATATTGCCACACTTTTTAAAGGGTATGATACATTTTTAAAAATCTCCTTGACTTACATACATGTAACTACCAACCATAGAATGCCAGTTTCTGAATGAAATGACG
>NC_061849.1:17661210-17663710 GCF_019202785.1 Penaeus chinensis
CTATGTTGCCATTAGATCAATTCAGGAGTCCAGGGGGAGAAGTTTTGCCTCCATGAGGTTGAGGACCTTTGTCCACCTGGGGGCACCCTAGAATGATCCTGGCAGCTTCATTTTGAAGAGTCTCCAATTTTGTGGCAATCAGGGTGATAAAAACATAGTTCACAATGGGATGGACAGCATGTACATAGAATGATCTTGCTCTCATGACAGACAGTCTTACTTTTGTTTGGTCAACCAGGTGCTAGACCTCCTTTTGGTAGGATTGGGTCTGGTCAGTCCTTACCCCAAGACCTGAACCCACTCTAAGTCCATTTCCTGGACATGCAGACTTGTACCTTGAACATTGTGTCTCAGAACCCTGGCTTTTGATTTATCTGCAGAGATCTTTAGTTCTATCCTACAACACTCCTCAAATACAAGGTCCAGACAGCGCTGGTATCCTCTTAGGCAGGGTGGCCAATGTGGAAATGATTGCAACATCATCTGCATAGGAGATGATCTTGCACCCCACTGGGAGGTGTATGTTGAGGATTCAGGACATTAGGGTGTTGAAAAGGGCTGGCCCGAGGACCCCACCCAATGGCATTCCAATTTTCAGTGGCATGTGCTGTGATAGGTGATCCTGATATCTGACTTTGGCTGTTCTGTTCCGGAAATAGTCACCTATCCGGACCAAGAGCTTTCCTTTGATTCCCTTCTGGATCAGGGTCTCCTGAATAGCAAGAGGACTTGCTAATTCAAAAGCCATCTCCAGGTCTTGGAATACTACCACAAATGTGACAGTGCTGGTTAAGCATAAGAGTGTGGTTATGCTGTGTACTGTACTCATGCCCCTTGTGAACCCATGGAGTTATTCATGCGGGGGTCTTATTTTCCACTGGAGTTGGTTTAGTACCATCCTCTCGGCCGTCTTACCCAGACAGCTGAGGAGAGAGATGGGGTGATATTCCTTAGCTCCTTTGGTTTGGGATGGGAACTATGTCCGCCCTCTTCCAGCTCTGGGGTAGAGTGGAAATTTCCCAGGACTCCTGCCAGTCCTAGGTGGGAGATGATGGGGTAGGAGATTCCATCAGGGGCTAACCAAGAACTGTTTTTATATTTTTCCTTGTTCCCTCAGAGAAAAGGTAACATCTGAGTTATCGGGTTTGGCTGCTCTTTCTCTGACAAGAGCAAGTCTGTGTGCACCTCGGGCTGAGCGGCTGGTAGCTTGCCTGACACATATTCATAACTCTGTAAGGGTGGTCTGGTGGCCAAAGGACCCAAACCACTCCAGCCACTTTTCTTGCCTGACTCTTTTGGCAGTTTTCTTGGTATCCCTGACAACTTCCCTTAGGAGGGCTTGATTATCATTTGTTTTGCCTTCGGAATTGTTTTCTGCAATTGTTCAGTCTGTGGTTGACCTCCTTTATGTCATGAAAGTAACAGGCGTCTTTGTAACTCCTGAACCAGAGGTTTAGGTATGGTCTGTGAGGCTGCTTGATTTATGGCAGTGATAAGTCTGGCTTCAAGCACATCCACATTTTTACTCTATTGGGATTCATTGCATCTAAGACAGTGGGCATTCTGAAAGGCTTGCCAGTTGGTCTTGTCTGTTTTCCATCTAGGATGTGATGTGGCATTGGGGCTGGGCCAGAGTATGGTAACAGTGTCATAGTGGCCGACACAATTTGATTCTCTCCAACAGAGCCACAGTGACCAAGGTGAGGTCTAGAACCCTCCCTTGACATATGTTGGCTCTTGGGTATTGAGAAGAGCAATCTTGGGGGAATCTCTCAAGCACACTGGTTATGCAATAGCCTGCCAAACCTGAGGGTGCCAGGATGGGATGGTGTGCATCGACAGACCTGGCTGATGTCTAAGCTCCTACAGCCTGGCCTGCTGTACACATTGTACAGAGGGGATGCCATTCCCTCCCCAGTCTTTGGGTGGCTGGCTCACCTTAGAGAAGGAGCTCAAGGTCCTGCACCTCTTCAGGGCGGTTCCAGTTGCAGGACAATAAGTCAAAATAGATTTATTATATATATGTGTGTATATATAATAATAATAATAATAATAATAATAATAATAATAATAAAAGCTAAACATGTATTGGGCATTGCGCACGCCGGTCAGTCTTGCGAGCGAAGTCAGGAGAAAGAAGAAGATCCATCCATAACTGACCCCGACGCTTAGCGCCAAGTGACGTCATGCGCGGTATGAACAAATTTGAGCGAAGGTTAAGCGAATGTCACACTAGTCTGTCCTAGGATCCCTAGACAGAATCGCCGAAGCCTAGTCAGCTACTGAGAGGGATTAGTCACACTACATTCAGTGTTCCTTCATAGAGAACCATCGTCTCAGTTCGGCATTCATAACAGTAAGCAATGGCGCTTTCCATCAAGGATGCTTTTACGGGCTACTCGATGATGGAGTTTATTGCTTAATTCATTAATTAATGTTCTTTTCAAATTCCTGCTTTTATAATCTTTATGATTGGTGTTCCACAACGGCTTTTTGGCTC
>NC_061849.1:17671210-17676210 GCF_019202785.1 Penaeus chinensis
AGAAAGAGAGAGAGAGAGAGAGAGAGAGAGAGAGAGAGAGAGAGAGAGAGAGAGAGAGAGAGAGAGAGAGAGAGAGCGAGAGAGAGAGAGAGAGAGAGAGAGAGAGAGAGAGAGAGAGAGAGAGAGAGAGAGAGAGAGAGAGAGAGAGAGAGAGAGAGAGAGAGAGAGAGAGAGAGAAAGAGAAAAAAAGAAAGAGAGAGAGAGAGAGAGAGAGAGAGAGAGAGAGAGAGAGAGAGAGAGAGAGATTGATAGATAGATAGATAGATAGATAGAGAGAGAGAGAGAGAGAGAGAGAGAGAGAGAGAGAGAGAGAGAGAGAGAGAGAGAGAGAGAGAGAGAGAGAGAGAATGAGAGAGAATTTCATGCAACGCACGCCCTCACTTCCAGGATCGTGACTGGAAATGTGGAAAAGCAAGCAATCCGTGACATAGATCCAAAATTACCCTCGCCTCTTTGTTGCTCCAAGCATTTCTACATCTGGTTCTACATGTTTAAGGATTATGTCATATGGGTTAAAATAAGAGAAGCAGATCCATCTGGCTTGTTTTAGGAAGAAATCTGAATGATATTTCATCAGCTGTCAGAATTTTTTTTTTTTTCATATTCATGCTGAGAAGCGAATTATAAATCTTTTGGTTCAATATATTACTATGTCATTTGTATTGTCTCATTGCATTGTAATTCTCAGCCGTAAGGCAAATACTCGATAATAATTCGATAATAGTAATAATCGTTGATATATCTAATCAAACAATTAAACATACAAGTACACTTACTGGAGACCATATATTGCACAAACATAAACACAGGCTCACACAAACACACATGCATATATACAAGCAAACATACGAACGCAAACCCTAACAGCAACTCACACACATCCGCAGTCAACATTTCCCTCTCAACGGCGACCGAAAACACCAGCACACACTCTTCATACTCACGGGAGGCACAGAGCTCCGGTTCAGGGAGAGCAAGGAGTCGTCCAGCACCCTTTTTGGCATCATCCTGGCCGTTTCCTCGGTTGCCTCCTCTCTGGGCCGCGGCGAGGACCACACACACGGCTAGAACGACGATTAACGTGCGCATCGTTGGAAGACTGTGGAAGGAAAACGAGACGAAAGGGGTTATTTTTTTTCTCTCAATAATTAGTCCGAGGAAAAGTCTCTCTTCAAGTGCTTATTATGGTGCTAACAAAACTCGAAATGAATATCCAGCAAACAGTTTTATCAAGGTTTCGAATACGTCTTAATCCCATGGTTTCAATGTCATGAAACACAAAAAGAAAAATTAGCAAAATGCGTTGAGACTTCAATGCCAGTAGATAATAATCCAAAACTTTCAGACACGTTACAAGTTTTTGAAATAGAGATAATTTTATCAGCCTGTCTATCTATCTATCTGAATATATATGCATACACACTATATATGTATGTGTATATATATATATATATATATATATATATATATATGTGTGTGTGTGTGTGTGTGTGTGTGTGTGTGTGTGTGTGTGTGTGTGTGTGTGTGTGTGTGTGTGTGTGTGTGTGTCTGTGTGTGCGTCTGTGTGTGTGTGTGTGTATGTGTATGTGTATGTGTGTGTGTGCATGATAGAAAAGAATATGAAAAAATATCAAAAATGGAAATGAACCATTACCAGTGCCACCTCTCAGTACCATTACCAGTGCCACCTCTCAGTGCCACACATATTTGCTCCGCGACACGCTCGGCATGAAAGACTGAGGGGGATTAGAGAGATGAGATTTGAATTCCCTCGTACTTGCACCCTGAGCGCTTTTACTGCCACGGACAACGATTGTTCATGAAAGGGAATATGCGCGAAAGACATCTCGAATATATAAAATACTTTCTTAGTGCTGTTAATAAATCTACCCCAATACCTAATCTTCAATTTCAAGTAGACCAAGAGCGTTGTGTTTAGAACAAGAAAATACAACAAATAAAAAATGATAAAGATATATATGATATATAAAAAGTGGGTTGCTTCTATCATAAGGTGTCAAATATGCAAACTGAACGAGTAATCATGAAGCGCCCAACAAACCGTCGGGCAAAGGCAAGACCAATCATCATGGCCGTACAGTACTTTCAGCTGAATAAATCTCGGTTGAAAGTTAAGTACTTTTCGTAAGACGGAGAAAGAGAGAGGGAGGAGGGAAAGGTAGGAGGAATGTGAGAGGGTGGAGAAGGAAGGGAGGGGGGGGAGGGGGAGGGAAGTTGAGGGATGATAATGCAGGACATCCCTCCTTCTTTCCCCCTTCCCTCTCCCCCGTCCACTCTCTCTCTCTCTCTCTCTCTTCCTAATCCCATCACTCCCCCTCTAGCCCCCTTCTCCCAATTCTCTCTTCCTCTCCCTCCCTCCTTTACCCCACCTCCCCATCTATCTCTCCCCTTCGCCCTCCATCCTCCATGCCCTCTCTCCTTCCTCCACCGTTTCCCCCATTCTTCTCCCTTCCCCACGCCGACCCCATGTCGTTAAGCAGGATGAAAGGAACCCATGTAGCAGAGGAGGAGGAGGAGGAGGAGGAGGAGGAGGAGGAGGAAGCTACTAGTATCGACGAGCCGCTTACAGGAATGTTTCGAAAGAGAGAAAGTGTGTCCAGTGTTCGCAGGTCCTCGGGCTTGTGTGGGTCGACTGAATGCAAGGCAGGGAGGCGAAAGGGGGTGATTTAGGGACAGAGGGAAAGGATAATTAGAATGACGCAGTGGTTCCCAGTCTGGTAATATGGCGTCTATTGAGGGGGGATAACAGAGGGGCGAGAGAATGGGGAAACGCTGGGAATCGAAACATTGACAGTATTCAATGATAATGTATATGATATTGCATAAATCACCGAATAAACATTTCAGGATGCATTGTTCAATAACAAAGATTTTAATATATACACAAATATGAACTTTGTAAATAGTGGCAAAAGACTTGAAAAGCAATGTCAAACTGAATGAAAAACAAAAAGTGTTGGAAGCACTGAAGTAGAGGGCGTAAGATAAATGAATGGTGAGGATGAGAGGGTTTGAGAGACAGAGAGTGTGTACGTGTGTGAGAAAGAGAGAGAGAGAGAGAGAGAGAGAGAGAGAGAGAGAGAGAGAGAGAGAGAGAGAGAGAGAGAGAGAGAGAGAGAGAGAGAGAGAGAGAGAGAGAGAGAGAAAGACAAGTAGAAAGAGATAAAAGTTCGTGACTAAATATCCCAATATCTACAATATCTACAAAGCGACATAGTAAAAAGAAAAAGAATGAACACGAAGAAAAGAGAATACAAAACGAAAGATAGGTATAAGTCGCTGACCAGAATAGTAAAATGTGACGGTGTATTCATAAGTTTTAAACGAAAAAGTATGTATTATTGCAAGACATATAACCATGGCCTATATTTATGCATATATGAACGAATACACGAACGTAAATAAAGAGCAAGATGTGAAGCCTAAGTGTCATGTTTTCTCAAAGATGTTTTTACTGACACTAATAATTTCCGTCATAATATGTACGTGACCATGTATGAGTGTGAGCAGTACGTGAATGTGTGTCATCTATATAAGCATATATTTCCCAATTCAAGTGAATATTATCACATTTCAACCTAAAAAGTCAATAGATCTATATATTATATATGCATACCAGTTCATATGAACACATTTGCGCAATAAACAAAAAAACGTTCAAACGCGCATACATGAAACGTGCTTGGTACAGGTCAGTCAGCGTCAGCGCACAGTTTAACATTAGAAACGCATTAGAGGGTACATGTTGCACCTTCTTGTGCTTATCTGTGGCACGCTGGACACGCGCAACCGTCACCCACCGCGCCCACAATGAAGGGAAAGTACTGTTACCGAGCAGGTCGCTGTAGACGAGAGACACTCTAGCTTTTGTCCTATATAGTAAGCCCCCTTTTCTTTCTGCGATCCACCTCTTGGAACTGGGTCTTGCCTCATGGATGACTGCTGCTGAGTTTTGGTTCTGCGATTTATTTGGCGAGCGAGGAACAGTGAGAGAGAGAGAGAGAGAGAGAAGAGAGAGAGAAAGAGAGAGAGAGAGAGAGAGAGAGAGAGAGAGAGAGAGAGAGAGAGAGAGAGAGAGAGAGAGAGAGAGAGAGAGAGAGAGAGAGAGAGAGAGAGAGAGAGAGAGAGAGAGAGAGAGAGAGAGAGAGAGAGAGAGGGAGAGAGAGAGAGAGAGAGAGAGAGAGAGAGAGAGAGGGGGGGGAGAGAGAGAGAGAGAGAGAGAGAGAGAGGAGAGAGAGAGAGAGAGAGAGAGAGAGAGAGAGAGAGAGAGAGAGAGAGAGAGAGAGAGAGAGAGAGAGAGAGAGAGAGAGAGAGAGAGAGAGAGAGAGAGAGAGTTGCTTTGCTTGAGGTTACAAAATGACCTAGTGGGCGTAGTCTGCGGTACTGACCCACAGCAAGAACGAAATCAGGTTTCTTGTTAGGCAGAGAGCATTATCAGCATAGGAAATGTATATGATTTGGCAATCTTGAAACTGAATATGATTTGGTCCAAAGCTTGAGGGTATCTCTGCATCTCAAAACCTCTCACAATAATGTGTTTTTTTACAGCCCATTTTACTGTCTGATTCCCACGAGCAAGCCCTATTAAAGGCTCTTAACTCGAAGGTCTCTCTTCCACCGGTCCCTCGCCACTTGAGACGGTACCCTCCCCCCTCAGCCTTTCCCACCATCGCCCCTCCTCTACCCATCCCCTCCCACCTACCTTGCCCTAGCCACTGTCACTCTTACTCTTACTCTTACTCTCGACAAGGCAGAGCGGACGACTCAAGGAGCCTAAGGATTACTCCCGGAGACTTCCTACTCAGCAGGTTTCAGCGATGATGACCGTTTTTGAAGCTGAAGCCAAATATTACCACCGTCATTTTCTCACAGTGCGCGGGGAAATATGCCAGAAAAGGGGAGCGTCGACGACATTCTCTTAATCAAATAAATGAAAGAAAATTTTAAAGAGAATGAGAGGGAAAAAAGTGCACAGGCCC
>NC_061849.1:17686210-17688710 GCF_019202785.1 Penaeus chinensis
TCATCAAATCTCTCTTCCATAATTTACTTCTCTTCGTCATCACTCTCTCCCGTTTCCCTTCCTATATTTATCTCTGTTCCTCACAAGTCGTTCTTAACCTTAACACAGAATAAACAAATTCAGAAAATCATGTCCGTGAAGGAAAACCGGAAAAAAACAAACAAACAAAACAACAACAAAAAAAGTCACGACCACATGAATAAATAGAAAAGCAGTGGCATTGAACTCCCCCGCAGGTCCAGTGCCTGACCAACCTTTCAGCGGCGTGAGTCTCTCTACAAGTCACTATACATCAGGAAGTAACAGTGCGTAATGGCCCGAGAATCGCCTCGGAAGTAAAGGCCAGGGAGAGAGGGATTTCCGTATTTGAATACTATATTTTTCTTTTAGATGTGATGATAGCTTGCATGTCATTGTGTATATTTTTCTGTGAGGGGGATTATGTTTCTTTCGTATCTCTCCTTCTCTGTTGTTATTTCCCTCCATCAATCTCTCTTTTCCTTGGTAATAGATATGTATGTGTGGGGAGGGGAGGAGGGGGGAGTGAGGAAGGAAATTATATGAAAATGGCGTTTCTCTTTTAGTCTTGACCGCAGTTTAAACCAGGATCGAAATTGCACTTTTCTTTTCTATTTCTTCTCCTCCTCTTTTTTTTTTTTTCTTTACTTTTTCTCTAACGAAACTCAGGGGCATCGCCAGGAAAAATACGAGAACCTTGACGACGGGGACGGAAAGGAAAGCGAGGCGGTCAGCTGTACTCTCGAGACCGCGGCTAGCGTATGCGAGTTTAGGACGAGTAGTAATTATTAACTCTGTCTCCCTTTCTTATTAGAGTGTCTCCATGTCTCCCTCCATCTCTTCGCGCTTCACTCTCACTCCATTTTCTCTTGCAGGAGTCGGAAAGCCAGTCCCTCAGGTACGGCCACCAATTCCGTCCGTTGCGGAGAGCATCAGAGCTGAGCTTCCCCGGACATATTTTTTTCGTTTTTTTCCTCTCCCTTCTTTCTACCCCTTTCCGTCTCAAGCATGGACAGGTAACATGTAGTCGTCAAGATCATGGCACTGAAAATGAAGGTTCAGGCGAGCGGCGGGGAAATCCAAGGTGGAGGTCATCATGAATGACCCTTGACCCGGTCTGGCGAGCTGCTGTTTGTTCACGGCAGGGACATCGGTGTTGATTCAAAGGAAAGCGTCTATACTATTCAACTTTTTTATTCCCATTTTAAGAATTTCATGCGAAAACATTCGCACAAATTCACTAAAAAGGTGAACACTTATCATGAACTCCCAGGAAATTGAGTTTACAAGCCTCATAAGTAACAAGAGGAGACTTGGCTCACCTACAGGCTCTCGAATCACGTCGAAGAGTAGCTTCTTTATCACCATCAGGGATATGCATATCTGCAAATACATCTTATTTTGATATAGCCAGGACTGTAGCTAATCCAGTTCTCCACCTTATTACTCCATCAGCCTTCTACTTTTGGTCATCATAACTTCATTTGCCGGTGTTATTTTTGGAGGAAAAAAATCGCAACCTTATGTTGCTTCTCAAAGTCCTTCCATGACCTTGATCATAAGAACTTCATCCTCCAAGAATAAAGAAGCCATTCTCACCGCAAAGGCACACAGCAAGAGGCCGCCACCACGTTTTCCCCTCGTCGGAAGAAAACATACGAAGGACGACGAATTCTTTACCATTAAGAGCCCCATCAGTCTACGTACAGCACTTTCTCCCTCGAACACGTGCCAGGCTGGATGATGAAGGCAACAGGAAAGATTGCTCTGTTACATGTTAGGTGGAGGCTAACCACTGGGGGAAACTGTTACCGTAATCTGATTTAAGACGGATCTCCGGCGAAGACTACCTTTAAAGGGCAAGGCTTTCTCCTGACGAGATTATCTTCGGGATATATGTATTATTATGCTTACGCAAAACAACGTGGAATTGTGATTGGCTCATGGGCAATACCTGACATACATTTGCTTGTTTCAGGCAACTCACATAGAGCATAGACGTTTTTTTTTTTTTACTTGTCACAATGTCTTTTTGGTAAGATTTTTCATGTTTCAGCTAAGTTTTCAAACCGCTTAATTTGAAGGAAGTTTGGAAAGATATGCTGATGACGATACTTTCAGGCAAATGCCAAGCGATGATAAGAATCTTATCTTCAGTGAAGATAAATGAGCTTTCACATGGACACTTTCCTCCTTCGTCAAAAAGTACCTACTTAAAGTAAATTACTTTCTTCACACACAACTTACCTGTTTGCAAAGTACAATCCATTTGTATTCCCGCTAATCAGTATTTGTATCACGTTAAGTAATTCTAATGAACGGTACTTTCAATTCCGAAGTGTCTCCTTGATAGAAGAATTATGATAATTGCCTTTGAATAAAACAATTGATTAGTTATTGTTATAAGGAAAGGTAAGCGTTAGGTCAAACTAAACATTTTGAAATTCAGACGCCGTCTTTTGTTTATTTGCTCCATAATATA
>NC_061849.1:17703710-17711210 GCF_019202785.1 Penaeus chinensis
ATATTTATAGATATACATATATACACACATGCACATACAGACACACACACACATATATGTATATATATGTATGTATATATATATATATATATATATATATATATATAATTAGTCAATGTCGACTTTGGCAATACCGATTCTGTCCTGTTAAGCTGGAGCATCTCCGTCGGTGACTAAAGAATCCAATCTAGAATGTCATAGGTGTAAGTAGATTCAACTCTGGTGGTTGTGCAACATTCCTTTCTTTTAGCATGTTTGGCTTTGGCTACACTTCGAAGGCTCTCCTCGCCACCACTGGTGTGTTCTAAAGGGCACTTCTCCACTCGGAGCGATCTGTTGCTAGGTTTTCCTAAGAATCAGGGTTGGTGCCCACAGCCTTTATGTCTCGCTTGCAGACATCTTTGTAGCGCAGTTGTGAGCGACCAGTTTTTCTTCTTCCTGTGGCCAGTTCGCCATATAAGATGTCCTTTGGAATACGACCATTACATGGCTTGGGAGGCCAGCACGAGAGCAACCTTTTTGTTGGAATCTTGTCTTTCCAGGCGATGTGCAGGATGCGGCAAAGGCAGTGCAGGTGGAAGTTGTTGAGTCTCTTCTCTTGCTTAGTATAGGTTGTCTAAGTCTCACTTCCATACAGAAGCGTACTCAGGACACGTCTCCACGGAGAGCTTGGAGTTCTCCCAGACACATGAAGTGAGGTGGGCAAGGATTGGCTGCCTTTACGATCCGCTTGCTGATCTCTTCGTCCAGACAGAGGTCGTCGATGATGGAAGACCCTCACATAGGTGAACTGGTGAACGACCTCCAGTTGATAGTCATCAATGGTTATGACAAGAGCGTCCACGACTTCCTGGCCCATCACATTTGTCTTCTTCAGACTGTAATTGAAAGCCTGGGCCTGAGTCATCAGGTGGCGGCTGCTGGATCGTCAGCAGATAGCATATCTCTAATAAAGGCCTCATGCATTTTGGTCTTGGCTCTTAGCCAGGCCAGGTTGAAGAGTCTACTATATGATCTTGTATGGAGATAGATGCCTTCAGATGAGGTACGAAAGGCATGGCGAAGAAGGAAAGCAAAGAAGGTCCCAAACAGGGTTGGGGCAAGCATGCAGCCTTGTTTCACTCCGCTGCATATGCCAAAGCCTTCAGTGCAGCTCCCATTGAACTGTATGGTGTCTTGCATGTCGTCGTGAAAAGCCCTTTGTACTTTAGGTGGACACCTTATCTTGGGTTAGACCTGAAAAAGTCCTTTTTTGCTCACAAGGTCGAATGCCTTTGTCAAGTCGATGAAGGCGACATACAGAGGTATTTGTTCCTCACGACGTTTCTCCTGTAGCTGGCGAAGGGAGAATATCATGTCTTCTATAGATCTGTAAGCACAGAAGCCACATTGTGACTCAGGGTAGATGAGCTCTGCTAGCTTCTGCAGGCGTACTAACAGTACCCTGGCATAGACCTTGCCTATAATGCTCAAAAGTGAGATACCTCTGTAGTGTTGTAGTCGCTCCTGTCACCCTTGTTCTTGTATAAGGTGATGATCATGGTATCACTCATGTGGAACTGCGCCTTTGTACAATGCCTAGCGGTCTGTTGAACATTGTTCCTTGCTGCCCTAAGGATCTGAAAGTTCCTCTCATTTGGCTGACGTTTGTGCTCAACAAGAACAGCCCTCTTAGGCCCTGATGACAGGACTCATCTCGTTAGACTTGGCCTCAAACCAATCATTTGTTTTTGCTGCCTTCTTTCCAAAAGTGGCCATGGCTGCACTATGGATGGTTGTACACTGGTACTCCCATCTTTTAGTGGCTGTAACTCCGGCTTCAGACTTGCTTCTGCAGGTCTGGACAAGACATCCTGCTGATGGTAATATGGGAGTATTTCTGCCTGCTTATACAATAAAACCCCATAGGCTGCATGTATATCTTACAGCACACCAGGGAGTGGTCTGCATCACAGTCTGCACTATGGAAGGAGCGAGTGTTGAAAACACACTAGAATAAAGATCCCCTGACGAGGATCAGATCCAGCTGATGCTACTGCTTGGACCGGAGATGTCTCCATGAGACCTTGTGCTGCAGCTTGATGTGGAAGACCGTGTTGATGATACACAGGTGGTGGAAAGTGCAGAGCTCTAGCAGCCATTGTTGTTCATCTTTCTAACACTAAAGCGTCTGAGGCATGAGGGCCAAGAGTTTGTCAATGCCCACTCTTGCATTGAAGTCACCCTGGAGAATAAGCTTGCTGGGGAAAATGCTGATGATGGCTGACAGGCTCTCATAAAATTCATTCTTGGTCTCAGGAGTAGAGGATAGTGTGGGAGTATGCATGCTGACCAGGGTGACGAGGCCATCTGAAATGTTGAAGCACAGAGCAAGGAGTCGCTCAGAGCCATTGCTGCCTGGTTCTCACATCTTCAGCAACGTGTTCGTTACTGCAGCACCTATTCCATGCACTCTGGGTGCATCAGACGCTTTCAATGCCAGTAAAATATGTAGTCCTTATTTAGTGCATGTATTTGTTTTAACTATTAACCATTAACCATTCTTTCTGATGGTACCCAAGTTTGCTAGCCGTGACTGAAAGCTGATAATGACCGCCTTTAGTCTGTTCAGTTCGTCATTGATGACGGCAAACTGTGTCGAGACAGCACCTTACTGGCCGGGGGCTGCCCAGCATGAGGTGGGCAATAGCTGTCTAATGAGAGCCTGGGATCTCTCTCACTAATAAGAACTAGTAATTGCCACTCTTCGTGTTGGTCAACGCTGTGCACCGTCGTTGGAGTGTTCTCTCCAATGGTGTGAGATAGCTCACAGAAAGAAGGTAGAGACAGTGCCTGGGCGAAAGAATGTGAGGAGCAAGTTGCTGCCCATGCAGCAGGCTCCCTCTCTCCACGTAGCTGATGGATCCAAAGGAAAGGCATAGACCGATACAGTTTAGCACCAGCGTCGTCGCAGAAGCTGTCAGGGCAACCTCGTTCTGGCAGCTGCCTTAGGGACTCGGGCTCTGGACTTACTCCTGAAGCCTTTTCCCATAGCCTTTGACCATACACGGACTAAACTACAAGGCAGCACTTGGTCAAGTGAAGCATCGGGCACCAAGCCGATATCAGTGGATTTCTGGTAAATCAATCCAGGGCTAGAACCCCCTACCATATTTATGTTAGACTCTCTTAATAATATGCGGCCACTATCAGTCGATGTCATATTTGGCATTATTGACTATGTCCTGCCTGGACGAATGAATGTGAGGAGCAGGCTGCTGCTCAAGCAGCAGGCTCCCCCTCTATAAAAAGCTGATAGATCCAAAAGAACGTCAAAGACCAATACAGTTTGGCACCAGGACGAGGTTGCAGGCGACAACGAACTGCCTTTTCATCTCATAGATACCACAACGCAGTGGATTATTTTGTATAGGGTGCGATATGTGTGTGTATGAATGCAGACACTCACGGATATATATATATATATATATATATATATATATATATATATATATATATATGTGTGTGTGTGTGTGTGTGTGTGTGTGTGTGTGTATAATATATATATATATATATATATATATATATATATATATATATATATATATATATATATATATATATGTATGTATGTATATATATATATATATATATATATATATATATATAGAGAGAGAGAGAGAGAGAGAGAGAGAGAGAGAGAGAGAGGTGTGTGTGTGTGTGTGTGTTATGTATTTCCATGTATGTTGATGCATGTGCTTGCGTATTAGGACCTGTTTGTATGACAGATACTGTACATACAAATGTGGGTGAATGTAAATTTCAATTGTGTGCATGTAGCCTTTTGCAAGTGTGTGTGTGAATTTCCCTTTGTTCCTGAGTGATTCACCCTGTATTACATAGCGAAGGTCCGAGCAAGTCTGGTTTTCCTTGAAATTGGAAACCGAATGGTCGAATTTCCAGCCAATAAAGTCAGCAATCCTGGTGATGAAGATGTGAGGCCATGGCTTCGATTCTGTCACTGAGTCGATAATCATGACATGAAAAGATGATGACAGTGGCAAAAGAAACAAAGTAAAACAATTGACATTTCATTATTCTTTCTTCTGTGTCTTCTGTCTCTCTCTCTCTCTTCCTCTCTCTCTCTCTCTCTCTCTCTCTCTCTCTCTCTCTCTCTCTCTCTCTCTCTCTCTCTCTCTCTCTCTCTCTCTCTCTCTCTCTCTCTCTCTCTCCCTCTCTCTTTTACTCGCTTCTCTCTATACCCCCCCCTCTCTCTCTCTCTCTCATTCTGCCCCCCTCCCCCCTCTCTCTCTCTCTCTCTCTCTCTCTCTCTCTCTCTCTCTCTCTCTCTCTCTCTCTCTCTCTCTCTCTCTCTCTCTCTCTCTCTCTCTCTCTCTCTCATTATGTCCCCCCCCCCCTCTCTATCTCTCTCTTTCTCTATCCCTCTCCCTCTCCTTCTCTGGTTGTCAAGGAAGGTCAGTCAAACGGCCTAAGTATCATGGAGCCTTCCTTATGGTCTCTCGCAGCTCTCTCGCGTGACCCACTTTTCCCATCATGCAGCGAGAGAGCATGACAGCTGGGGATCATGCAGGCGTTCCTTCTCTCTCTCTTTCTCACCCTTCTTTCCTCCCTTCCTCTTCCCTCTCTCCTACTATCATCCCTATTTAAGCTCCCCCTCTCTCTGTTCATATCAGTCTTTCTCTCTCCTATACCTCACTCTTTAATTGACTTTTCCCCCTTTCATACCTCTTCCCTTTTCACTCTTCTTGCTCGCTCTCCCACTGACACCCTAAATCATAAACACTAAACAGTACTTCCTACCCTTCCCCCCACCCCCCCACCTAAAAATATAATCAAGACGCCCACGTGATCCCCCGCAAACACGTGAATCATCATCGATAACAGTGCAATCAGGGACGTGACGAAATCCAAGCTATGACGCAATCAATCACGCTCTGCCAAGAGGTCAGACGGGTTATGCGAAAGGAGAGTCTCCGTGGATCCAGCATGACTTGTGTAGGTCATTTCCCCCGGTAAATTGATCCTTGCGCTGGTCCTAAATGCAGAGGAGGGTGGGCGTGGCAGGGACCAGGGAGAACAGGGGTAGGTAGACCTGGGTGGGCCTGGGGGGTGAGGTAAGGGAACAGGGGGTAGGCAGTGTGGGGTGGGCGTGACAGGGACCAGGGAGAACAGGGAGACCGGGGATAGGCAGTTGGGCGTGGGCGTGGGGTGAGATAAGGGAACAGGGGTAGGTAGACCGGGGTGGGCGTGGTGTTGAGGTAAGGGAACAGGGGTTAGGCAGTTTGGGGTGAGCGTGGGCGTGGGCGAACTGAGGGCAGGCACACAGGGGTAGGCACTGAGGTAGGCAGATGGGATGGGCTTGAGGGTCAGGATGGGAGAGTGGATTTGTGTTGAATAGAGAGGAAGGGCAATAGTGATGTAGGAGGGAAAAGGAAGAGGTGGAAGAAAGCGAAGAAGAAAGGAAGAGAGCTAAACAGATTGACAGATATATGAAGGGAGAGAGAAAAATAGATAAAAATCGAAAAACACATAGATAAACGAAGATATATAAATAAATAGATAGATTGATAAATAATTAAGTAGAAAGATAGACAGATAGAAAGTTATATATAGACAGATAAATAGATAAAAAGATAGGTAGACAGACAGGGAGACGAACAGACAGACAGACAGAGAAAAGTTACTGACACGAACACAAAGGAAATAATGCAATAAAAGCAGCGCAAAGGAGACAGAGAACAAGGAAAAATAGCAACAAGTTAGACAAGAATACTTGCAACAAAAAAGGAAAAGAGATGACCAGCATAACACCTGAAATTAAACGTAAAAAGTTGGCCTTTATTCTTAAGGCTTTATCTTATCTCCTGTTTATTTATTTATCTATTTATTTTTTTATTCTGCGTGACTTCTCTCTTTTATTTGCTGACTCACTTCCTTGATAGGTCTGCTTATTAATTTCCCTGATATTACCCACTGCATTAATGCGATTAATTAATTTTCTTATTTATCTTATCAATTCACCGATGTATCAGTTGATTAGTTGATCAAGCTTATTAATCAATTTACTTATGTTATTCATTCATTCACTCTGTCTTGATAAGTCATTGATTATTATCTTTTTCATCTTTCTCCTCTGCAAGTCCTCATTCTCCGTTTTCTTTCAACGACAAACAAATGACAATCGCCATGGAAATTAGAAAACGAGATATCAGAACATCAAAACATTTACACAGTCAGTTAACGGAAATGATAATAAATATGCTCCCTGTAATAATTTTCTTCGACCTTCTTAAAGATCACATTAGGAAAAAAAGAAAAAGAAAAAAAAAAGTATTTACCAAGATGAGTGAGCATGATGATCTGGCTCGACCCTGCAGAAGGAGAATTAAAAGAAAAGGAAAATAAAAATGATATTCATCGCCGTGAACTTCAAGGTAGATCGCTAACCTAATAGTTCAATGTGAAACAACGTTTACCCTCATAGATTATAAAATAATGATAATAAAATTTAATTAAGTCACGCCTCGAAACTTCCATAGATTTTTCCTCAAGGTAAACGAATTTCAAAATCAGTCACATTGTGAACGCAAAGGAGAAACAAAATGGCTTCCGTTTCGACATAAATCTCCACTTTTGCTCCGTGTGTCATTCTGCGGATATGTTGAAGCCCGTTCGATCAACCTCAAAAATTTATCTCCAAGGTTTTATGTTTGCGGTTATTCTCATTCTCAGTAATTTTAATTAACTGTCATTGCGAAAAACGCGTTTGGAAACTAAAGATATATATGTATATATATATATATATATATGTATATATATATGAATGTATGTATGTATGTATGTGTGTGTGTATATATATGTGTGTATGCGCGCGCGCGTCTGTGTGTGTGTGTGTGTGTGTGTGTGTGTGTATGTGTGTATGTGTTTGTGTGTGTGTGTGTGTGTTTGTGTGTGTGTGTGTGTACACACACACTCACACACACATATATATATGTATACATATTTATTGATTTATATACATACAGTATATATATTTATATATATATATATATATATATATATATATATATATATACATACACACACACACGCATACACACACACACACACACACACACACACACACACACACACACACACACACACACGCACACATATATAGATAGCGTGTGTGTACATATAGCTCCACACTCACACGCCCAGTGAGATTCAGGCGAGAGCGAGCGGCGGCGTGACTCGGGGCAGTTGGCATCTGCGCTCACGACCTTGCACTCGCTATTTTCACTTCTTGAACTTCAACTCTGACATCTTGGACTTGGCAATAAACGTGTTGGTTTTCTTTTGTTTTTCACACTTAGCAAAGTTTGTGGTGACAGCTTATATGACGTTCTGGCGCTTACAGTATTTTGCGTTGTCCCCTTTTTTTTTAAGATGAATTGTTCACTTGTTCTATTCCTTTGTTTTTTTAGATAAAGGATGTGGGATACAAACCCTTATGTA
>NC_061849.1:17756210-17758710 GCF_019202785.1 Penaeus chinensis
ATACAGGCAACAACAAATAAACAAATACACAGAAGTTAAACAAAAAAACAACAACCACAAAACCTCGACTAATTTACCAACATTTACTTTCAAATGTAGTAAGAAAAAATAGGGAAGCAAACCGAACAAAAACGAAACAAATCACAACAAAAACAGAAAATAATTACACACGTAAACAAACACACATACATTTATGCATAAACACACACACTTTAACACTCACACATAAACATACATACACGTATAAACACTCACACACATAAACACATACAGACACCAGCATACACACATAAACACACTCGGATTCAGGTACATACACATAAACACACACGCACGTACACACACGCAAACACATACAAACCCTTCACTCACCCAAACAAACACAGTTACCGCTCCCCCCCTCATCCACCTCCCAAACAAACACACACGAACACTTTTTCCCGAACTATTTTCCCGCGCAGAATTTCGAAGTCGAACAATACCAGAAAAATAGCGACTCGATCAAGCATTCGAATACAGCGTCTCTGAGAAGGACCAGATTTCACCTTCGATAGGCTTAGTGTGGGTCCGCCCTTCGTCAGAGAGGGAGGTTGCTGGTGCCTCCTACCTTCTCCTTCCTCTCTCTCCCTTCTCCCTCCCTCTGGCTATTCAGTATTTTTTCTTTTCTTTTCTTTCGACACATATACCTTATATTCATGTCTGTCTGTCTGTGATGTAATAGCTATCTATTTAAATGTTTGTAGTTATCCCTGTATACCTATCTCTCCATGTCTCTATCCATTTATATATCGATCTCTCCAGCTATCTATTCATCAGGCTATCATCAATTTTATTAATACACTTCTCCATCCTTTTCACCCATCTGCTCAGTTTTCCTCAGTCTCAGTAAATGAAGAAAAATATCGTACTTTTCTATATAGACAAAAAGGTCATGTTTTTGCCCCTCATTGTAAAGACATGTATTCATAACTTTTACGAAGTTCAGCACATTTATAGCGTCTAGACATGTTTGCATAATTTCACTTATGAATAGACAGGCTTGTTCTTCTTTCTTCTCCTCCTCCTCCTCCTCCATCATCTTCCTTTCTCCTTATTATTATTATTTTCTTCTTCTTCTTCTTCTTCTTGTTCTTCTTTCCTTTCTCTTCTTCTTCTCTCTTCTTCTTCTTCTTCTTCTTCTTCTTCTTTCTTCTTCTTCTTCTTCTTCTTCTCCTCCTTCTCCTTCTCCTTCTCCTTCTCCTTCTTCTTCTTCTTCTTCTTCTTCTTGATGTGTTAACGTCCTTCTGAATGGCTAGTTACATCGCTATTTGCGAAAAGGTCAGAGAGAGAAAAAAAATCATTTCTTTGCAAATGTTATTATTAAGTAGAACATGAATTTTTTATGAATGGGGATGTTTGTATGCATTGGGGATATATTCTCTCTGTGTATTTTCATTCTCTGAGGTAATTTGAACGACGGACCCGTGAAAAAAAAAATGAAACTTCTTTATCATCAGTGTTATCATTATTATTGTTTGTTTTTATGTGTAAATGGTGCAAATTTGGAGGATAAAGAACAAGAACAATTGAAATAGGAAAAGCAGAGAAGGAAGGAAAGATAAGACAACTGAAATGAAAAGAGAAAAGAAAGGTAAAAGAGGAAAATATTTTTACACACAAAAGTGAGGGGGAGAAAAAAGGAAAACAATTTTGTATCAAAGCGTCAAATTTGTGTTTTATTTTATCCCGGGGAAAAACTAGAATATAAAGAACGTCTACCTTCTCCTGCTGTCATCATTAATTATCAACTTAATTAAGAAAACAAAAGTTAACTGACGAAGGAAGTCTCTTCAAAAAAAAAGTTACATTAATGAATCTTTGCATAAAATAAGATATTTTTTCTACCTCGCCATCTGGAAGTATTTATAACTATTCTCCATGAATAAATAATTCCAGGTGCGCAAGGAGAACGTAGAACTACACATGCCAACTCTTACACAAGTGGTTGAACGGGTCACACACATACACGCACTCAAAAAAACGAAAAAAAAAAAAAGATACGAACCCAAAAGGTATTTACCATTACTTGTTTGTGTCTCATTACGTTATTTTTTTGTTTGTTTTTTTATTGGGAGGGGGTTGTACATTTATCTTTTTTTCTGGAAGATAAAAGTTTTTTCTTTTTTTGAATGATAGAACAATGAAGTTTGTTTCCTTTCCCTCTCTTGATCTTTGCTTTCTTTCGACATTATCGTGATCGTAAGTCTTTTGCAATGTGCAATGGACTGAAAAGCGATGTTGATTGTTTGATTGCCTGTGGTAGTATTTAAGAAAGGGATTTTTCTTTAATGATGAAAAAAATAAACGCTCCCAAGAAGTGAAATGAGAGAAAGTTATTACTTTTTATCTTTTCCGTACGTGTTTTTCGGTAAACGCAAAAAAATGGCTCTAGGAATTAATACCTTTCCTAAGTAAAGATGCCACATTTAAAAGAAAATACTTCATGATCCTATTTATAACG
>NC_061849.1:17776210-17778710 GCF_019202785.1 Penaeus chinensis
ATATCCGATATAAACCCCAGTGTTTCCTGCTATTAGTCTACCATTAATCTCGGCTGAGTTGTAACTCGGCTGTAATTTGTAACACTAAAGGGACAAAAAAACTTATGTGATGAAATGAACTTTTACTCCAACTAAAGGCGGGTGTCAACGAACTGGCACAGGTAGATTTATTCCCTCCATCTTTCTGCTTGTCTGTCTGTCAGTATGCCTTCCCCCCCCCCTCTCTCTCTCTCTTCCTCACACTCTCTCTCTCCCTCTTCCTCTCTTTCTCTCTCTTTCTCTATCTTTCTCTCTCTCTCTCTCTCTCTCTCTCTCTCTCTCTCTCTCTCTCTCTATCTATCTATCTATCTATCTCTATCTCTATCTATCTATCTATCTATCTATCTATCTATCTCATTCTCTCTCTTTCTCTCTCTCCCTCTCTCTCTCTCTCTCTCTCTCTCTCTCTCTCTCTCTCTCTCTCTCTCTCTCTCTCTCTCTCTCTCTCTCTCTCTCTCTCTCTCTCTCTCTCTCTCTCTCTCCTATTTTCCATGTGTGTGTGTGTGTGTGTGTGTGTGTGTGTGTGTGTGTGTGTAGAACATACACACAGATGTAAAGATATATACACACGTTTACAGAAAGATACAAGAGAAACGAAGATGCCCCCTTCTCAGAGAGAGAGAGAGAAAAAAAATCTATTGCAAAATTGCATGCTTTAAATCCCCGTACGTTCATCAGCTGCTTGCCTTGAGACCCGCTGATATAAGACACGTATTTATCACCCAAGTGTTGGAGTTAACAAATGGCACTGAGCTTATGGCCGACGTTCGATGAGTTATGGCTGGACTGGCACTGTAAGCGACCTGTGCTTCGTGTTCTCAGGATCTTTAGGACGCGCAGCCTGTAGGCTTCTAGAGGTTTTATTCTTGAAAACGAAATAAGACTGAGGGAGGTGTGTGTGTGTGTGTGTGTGTGTGTGTGTGTGTTTGTGTGTGTGTGTGTTTGTTTGTGTGTGTTTGTTTGTGTGTGTGTGTTTGTTTGTGTGTGTTTGTTTGTGTGTGTGTGTTTGTTTGTGTGTGTGTGTTTGCTTGTTTGTGTGTGTTTGTTTGTGTGTGTGTTTGTTTGTGTGTGTTTGTTTGTGTGTGTGTTTGTTTTTTGTGTGTTTGTTTGTGTGTGTGTTTGTTTGTGTGTGTGTTTGCTTGTTTGTGTGTGTTTGTTTGTTTGTGTGTCTGTGTGTGTGTTTGTTTGTGTGTTTGTTTGTCTGTGTATGCGTGAGATAATAACAATGGTAATTAAAATAATGATGATAATGATAATGATAGTAATTATAATAATAACAATGACAATAATAACCATTATCATTATCATCATTTCTATTATTTCTGTTATTATCATCATTATATTATCACTCTTACCATAATAATATTTATAATAATATCAATATATGATAATGATAATAGTAATAAAGATGATGTTAATGATAATGATAATAATAATAACAATGATGACAAAAATGATAATGATAATAGTAACAATAATAGCGATTACACTAATGATGATAATAATGATAATGATAATGATAAGGATGATATTACTGATGATAATGATATTGATGATGATGATAATGATAATAATAATAGTAATAATTATGATGATAATAATGAGATGATAATAATGAGATGATGATGACAATAATAATACTAATACTACTAATAATAACAATAGTAGTAATGATAATGATTATGATAATAATGGTAATATTAACGATAATGATCATTTTGATAATAATGATAATAACAATAAGAATGATAATAAAAAGAATGATTATGATAATATCAATAATGATAATAATTGTGATAATGATAACAACAATAATAAACATTATGATAATAATGATAATGATACTATTAATAATAGTAGTAATTAGGATAGACATAATGATAGTGATAAAAATAATAAAAAAAAGAGGAAGAAGAAGAAAAAACGGAAGATTAATGATAATAGTAGTAGCAGTAGCAGCAGCAGTAGTAGCAGTAGTAGTAGTAGTAGTAGCAATAGCATCATTAGTAAAATACTATATTGAATATCAAAAAATAATACTTTTAGGAATATTAATTAGGAATTAATTAGAAATGTTTTAAAAATCAACATCAGGAAATAGAAAAAAAAAACGAAACAAAAGAATTACGCATGTCATATCGAACTCATGACAATTTGATTTTTAAAAATAATTCCATTTATGTTCATATACATTCACAAAGGAAAATTCGACTGTTCACTGTGGCTCGGTTATGACAGCGAAGAATGAAAATGTCTCTCGATTTTTTTTTTTTTAACCAAGTTCCTACGTTTTTTTTTTTCGTCAGTCATTCGTCACCTCATTTCAGAGACAAAGCGAAACTCTGATAGTGTGAGGTCGTGACCCCTTTGTGGGCTTCTACGCTTCACCCTGAACATGTGTTGATTATTTTAGTGTGCATTGCACGAGTGAATACAAAAAATGAGAGCACGTTTTTTTTGG
>NC_061849.1:17818710-17821210 GCF_019202785.1 Penaeus chinensis
CCCACCGCCCCCCTCTTCCCTTTCCCTACCGACCCCCCTCCCCTCTACCCCTTCCCCACCGCCCCCCTCTTCGTCCCTTCCCACCGACCCCCTCCCCTCTACCGCTTCCCACCGCCCCCCTTTACAACTTTCCCCGCCGACCCCCTCCCCACTACCCCTTCCCCACCGCCCCCCACTTCCCTTTCCCACCGACCCCGCCCTCCCCTCTACCGCCCTTCCCCACCGCCCCCCTCTTGCCTTTCCCAACCTACCCCCTCCCCACTACCCCTTCCCCACCGCCCCCCTCTTCCCTTTCCCCACCGACCCCCTCCCCTCTACCCCTTCCCCACCGCCCCCCTCTTCCCTTTCCCAACCGACCCCCTCCCCCTCTACCCCTTCCCCACCGCCCCCCTTTACAACTTCCCCGCCGACCCCCCTCCCCTCTACCCCTTCCCCACCGCCCCCCCTCTTCCCTTTCCCAACCGACCCCCTCCCCTCTACCCCTTCCCCACCGCCCCCCTTTACAACTTCCCCGCCGACCCCCTCCCTCTACCCCTTCCCCACCGCACCCCCTTCTTCCCTTCCCCACCTCCCCCTCTTCCCCTTCCCTTCCCCACCGCTCCCTCACCCCTCCCCGCCCCCCTTCCCATCCCCCCGACCCCTCCCCCTCCCCTTCCCCACCGCCCCCTCTTCCCTTTCCCACCACCCCCCCCCTCTTCCCCTTCCCCACCGCCCCCCTTACCCACTTCCCCCCGACCCCCTCCCCTCTATCCCTTCCCCACCGCCCCCCTCTTCCCTTCCCACCGACCCCCCTCCCTCTCCTCTTCCCCACCGCCCCCCTCTTTCCACTTCCCCTACCGACCCCCTCCCCTCTCCCCTTCCCCACCGCCCCACCCTTTCCCTTCCCACCGACCCCTCCCCTCTCCCCTTCCCCACCGACCCCCCTTCCTTCCCCCCACCCCCCCCACTTCCCACCCCCCCCTTCCCCTTCCCCACCGCCCTCCCTCTACCCCTTCCCTCACCGCCCCCTCTCCCTCTACCCCTTCTCCACCGGACCCCCCTTTACCCCTTCCCCACCGTCCCCCTCTACCCCTTCCCCACCGTCCTCCCTCTACCCCTTCCCCACCGTCCCCCCTCTTCTCCTTCCCCACCGTCCCCCCTCTACCCCTTTCCCCACCGTCCCCCCTCTACCCCTTCCCCACCGTCTCCCTCTTCCCTTCCCCACCGTCCCCCCTCTACCCCTTCCCCACCTGCCCCCTCTTCCCCTTCCCCACTGACCCCCCTCTTCCCCTTCCCCACCCATCCCCCCTCTTCCCCTTACCCACCAACCCCCTTCTTCCCCTTCCCCACCGACCCCCCTCTTCCCCTTCCCCACCAACCCCCCTCTTCCCCTTCCCCACCGACCCTCCTCTACCCCTTCCCCACCGACCGCTTCCCCTCTACCCCTTCCCCACCGACCCCCTCTTCCTCTTCCCCACCGACCCCCCCTCTTCCCCTTCCCCACCGCCCCCCTCCCCTCTATATCTTCCCCACCTACCCCCTCTTCCCCTTCCCCACCGACCCCCCCCTTCTCCTTACCCACCGACCCTCCCTTTTCCTTCCCCACCGACCCCCCTCTACCCCCTCCCCACCGCCCCCCCCTCTTCCCCTTCCCCACCGACCCCCTTCTTCCCCTTTCCCACCGTCCCCCCTCTACCCTTTCCCCACCGTCCCCCCTCTACCCCTTCTCCATCGCCCCCACCCTCTTCCCCTTCCCCCCCGACCCCCCTCTTCCCCTTCCCCACCGAACCCCCTCTTCCCCTTCCCCACCCCCCCCTTCTCCTTCCCCCGACCCCCCCCTCTACCCCTTCCCCACCGACCCCCCCTTCTCCTTCCCCACCGACCCCCCCCTTTTCCTTCCCCACCGACCCCCCTCTACCCCCTCCCCACCGACCCCCCTCTTCCCCTTCCCCACCGACCCCCTTCTTCCCCTTCCCCACCGACCCCCTTCTTCCCCTTTCCCACCGTCCCCCCTCTACCCTTTCCCCACCGTCCCCCCTCTACCCCTCTCCATCGCCCCCACCCTCTTCCCCTTCCCTACCGACCCCCCTCTTCCCCTTACCCACCGAACCCCTCTCTTCCCCTTCCCCAACCCCCCCTTCTCCTTCCCCCGACCCCCCCTCTACCCCTTCCCCACCGTCCCCCCTCTACCCCTTCCCCACCGTCCCCCCTCTACCTCTTCCCCACCGTCCCCCCTCTACCCCTTCCCCACCGTCCCCCCTCTACTCCTTCCCCACCGTCCCCCCTCTACCCCTTCCCCACCGTCCCCCCTCTACTCCTTCCCCACCCTCCCCCCTCTCCCCCTTCCCCACCGTCCCCCCTCTCCTCCTTCCCCACCGTCCCCCCTCTACCCCTTCCCCACCGTCCCCCCTCTTCCCCTTCCCTATCGACGGCCACATAATCACTCGTCGCCGCTCTCCCTCTTACGTCATCACCTATGCAATGCTCAAGGGACGTCTAGATCCTTCCTAAATGTCGACGG
>NC_061849.1:17828710-17836210 GCF_019202785.1 Penaeus chinensis
AAAAAAGAGCACTCAAAGGCATGCAGAGATGGAAAACAAAGGAGTAAACGGTATAATTCTAGACCTATTATCATATGCAAGAGAAATCGCAACAGTGAAACTAGCCAGTCGTTTCAACAAATGTCTTATCAACAGCAAACTCCGAAAGTCTGGAAAAATGCAAGAGCCATTTAGATACACAGGAGATAGGAAGGATAAAATATACCAATCCATAAGCCACCTATGTTATTTACAAACTCTTCACAAAAGTCATCATAACTCCCATCTCCAACACTCCGGATTCTAACCAGCCTAGGTTTGGAACGGCTTCTGCAATGGATTCCCAACAACAGACTACATCCACACACTAACCCAAATAAGAAAGAAAATAAATGAACAAAAGAAATCCTTGTGTATGCCAAGCTGTATACAGAAAACAGCAAAATAAAAATTAAAATAGGTGTTAGGCAGGGCGGCACCATCTCATCAAAACTGTTTACAGCTTTCCTTGCGAAAATATTCAAGAAGCTAGAATAGAATGGAAAGGGTATTAAATTAAGGGACGAAGAAATAAACTATCCAATATTTGCAGACGATATTTTTCTCTTCAGCGAGTCAGCAAATGAACTGCAGCAACTAATAAACGATCTGAAAAGAGAAAGTCTGAAAGTTAAACTTAAAATTAACAGGAAAAAGGCACAGGTCATGCTCAATAGTAATGCTCAGTTCGAAGATACCATGTACAGGCAAAGCGTTAAGAGGTAGTGGAAGAGTATGTAGATACATACATACATACATACAGTATATATATATATATATATATATATATATATATATATATATATATATATATATATGAATCCAGGTGGATTCCGAAACTGTTGTCTCACTTTCAATAAATCTAGTTTTAAATTGTGTTTTTTTTCTACCATATATATATATATATATATATATATATATATATATATATATATATATATATATATATATATATATACTTGAACACTACCTTTAATATATATATATATATATATATATATATATATATATATATATACTTAGACACTACCTCTAATATATATATATATATATATATATATATATATATATATATATATATATATATATATGGGAACTCGTACAGACAACTACATCCAGTGAGGAGGAAATAAAGTCTAGGCTGGAGCGCCTTCGGCAGAAATAGTAGCATACTAAGAGGTGCATTGCCTTTATGTTTAAAAAAAAAGGTTTTAACCAATCCATCCTCCCACTCACGTCATATGGATTAGAAACATAGACTATGACCAAATTGAAAGAGAAGAAACTACTGTAGTAAGGTCCCAGAGAGGAAAGGAAAGGTTGATGCTGGAAATTACCCTAAGACAGGTGAAGAACCTCTCGCCTAAGAGATCGGACCTGGGCGACAAGGAACAGACCAAAGTGGGAGATATACTTAAGATGTTAAAAAGAAGAAATGGCAGTGGGCAGGTCAATTTTGATGACAGTTTGGACACAGAAGGTAACAGTTTGGGGTACAAATAACATTAGGACAAGATGGTGTGACAAAGTAACGAAATTTGGGGCCAAGACTGGAAACAAAACGCAAGCAGGAAATAAAATGGAAAATGTTGGGACAGGCTCACGTGGATAGATACTATTAATGCTCATTGATAATTTTCTGCCACGTCAACATCTAAGGTCATTACCAGGTATCAAAGATTACATAGCATTATTGTAAAGTATTATAGAAAAAAGGTAAAATACGAGTTACCGATTTGGATAAGTGAAGAGAAGAAGGGGATGAAGAAGAAAAGGAAAAGTAAAGAGGGAAAAGAAAAGACCCTGCAGATTTAGTTGAGGCGAGGGCTGAGGTCCAAGACAGGGGTGATCTAAACTCCCTAATCCCCCCACGGCAACAACGAACGAGGGACTGGGGAGGCAGTGGATTGATACAGGTTGATGATGATGGTAATGATATATATATAAATATAGATATAGATAAATATATATTTTTTATATCCATATACTTACACACATAAATACGTGTGTGTGTGTGTGTGTGTGTGTGTGCGTGTGTGTGTGTGTGTGTGTGTGTGTGTGTGTGTGTGTGTGTGTGTGTGTGTGTGTGTGTGTGTGTGTGTGTGTGTGTGTGTGTGTGTGTGTGTGTGTGTGTGTGTGTGTGTGTGTGTGTGTGTGATTAGTTCTCTGACATATGTGTTTGTCCTTCTACACTTAAATGATCTTCCTCTCTTGGCTGGCTGAAATTCTAAGGAAATTATTTTACTGAATAAAAATGGCATATATAAGTTATAATTTGCTTGAACTATTTGGTTAAAACTAAACAGAATAAATGTAGCATTACTGGTGTAAATCAAATATGATTATAATCTGTTATATCTGCATACTATTTTCAGAAAATTGCCAAATTATGAAGCTTTTCCTTGGGAAAATAAAACATGAAAATTGAGCTAATGCATATTGGCACTAGGCAAAGAAGACCCAAAAATATTTAAAAATTATGAAAAGATATCATTATGAGGAAAATATAACTATGGTTTCTTGAAAATGATATGAAATCCTATCCAAAAGTTATCTTTTACTAAAAAAAACAACACAGTAGAATGTAATCACGACTGTTTATTTATAACAGTTGAAATATATGAATTGATAGTATTTTGTACTATGGTCAAAATAGCATTACAAATAATTTTGTCCAATAAAAATTACATATATGAATTCAACACAAATTATAAGGCACATAAAATGGGTCATGAATATCTAAATTATGAGAAAGCAATCCTCATTCACATAATGGGGATATTGGCAACATTTTTTTTTTTTTTTAACAAACACTTAACTGTTAAATGTCCAAATTTAAGTACTGACATTGAAAGTTTAATAGAAAAAAAGATTACTAGTCCTACCTATCTCACTTCCATCTTTTTTCTTGATTTTTGGAAAGATTCCTTTTTATCTTTTATTGCTCTTAGTATTTTGGTAGTAATATTTTTAAAAATCATGATGTCAGTAATAATAACAGCATTAGAAAAAAATTGCTTTACCAGACAATCAAGGCATATGTAAATCAGTTGAGGTCATGTAGGGCCTACTAATTGACTCCTTGGTGGCTGAGTACTTGTGGAGCCATCTGTGTGCAACTAAATACATCAAAAAACTACAGTGGACAATACATGTACCCATGGCCAATGGATTAGTCTGCAATCCAGTAGGCTTGTTAACTTAGTATGTTCTCTGAAACCCGTATTACAATATGACTGTAGCCAAACTATTTTTGTAAGTAATGAATTATAAAACAATAATTTTTCCAAAATGTGCTTAAAAGTGCTTAATAAAAAAAAAGATAATTACTAATAATTACCAGTATTATCCTGAACTTAATAATAACACAACATTGCTTATCTTATAATTTACGTTACCTATATCAACCCACATTCTAGATTTAACTTTCAAGAGTAGATCATTATCAAAATCAACTCCCAGATAATTTTTAAAGATCCTGATATAAAAAAAAATATTATTTTGCAATAAAATGATAAGTTATGCTTATTACAGCAGTGAATAATATAAAAAGTAAAAAGTCTGTAACATGCTCTTGAAAGTATAGATATACAAAGTTCGTTCAGATTTTAAAAACATTAAGAGGGCCAAGTATTAAAGAGGTGATTGTACTTCCAATCTGCTTTATAAACTTGTGCATGTAAGTGCTACATAAGTCTTTTCCAAAACACAAGCTAATGAAATTATTTAGTAGAATATGTCCCTGTACATTAAGAATTTCACAGTATTTGGTAAAATCCACCAGCTAAGCAATACATTTCCTTATGAGAGAGAGAGAAAGGACCAAATTTGTAATTTTTCAATGATCCACACACATCAAAACTGCAGCAAGAACTAAAAGCTGAGACACAGACGGTCTTGAAGTTGCTACAGAAATCATACGCTTGTATATATCATCACAAGCAATATCATAATACACTGCCACTGTATACATGTCAGATACAAAATGTATTTCTGTATGTGCATGTGGATGTGCCTGTCTTGTGTACCATTATGAAAGCCTCTGTGAGGTCCTGTATCATTGTGGAAAGGAAAACTAGCAATGATCAAAACAAAAAGTTCAGTTAACATTTGTTTACTTCCTTAAATAATCAGTCAGTTGGTCTGCATACAGTTTGTAAAAACTATGACTGGCATCTGCCTTCCAGTAGTGCTTTAAAAATTTTGTTTTGAAAAAATACGAACATCTTACACAGAAACTCTGTTCACAGCCATCAGGAGAAACTTGC
Source organism: Penaeus chinensis (assembly GCF_019202785.1). Taxonomy (NCBI): domain Eukaryota; kingdom Metazoa; phylum Arthropoda; class Malacostraca; order Decapoda; family Penaeidae; genus Penaeus; species Penaeus chinensis. The sequence continues at coordinate 17,832,997 of NC_061849.1, forward strand.
ATTGTAGTCTACTATTCCTTCCCCACAAGGCAAAGGAATATAAAAACCTCTGTAATATCAAAATAGCTTACACATTTATGCTTGACAGAATACAATAAAATATAAATGTATGATTCCTTCACTATTTTTATATTTTTCACAGTAATTTCATACTGAGTATATCAGTAATGCTTGTTATCCCCCATAAAAATATTTTGATGATCAATAAACTAGACTCAACATTTAAAATGCATACAGTCTATCATTGGTTAATCAAAATATATACATAATGGCATTAACATCTGAAATTACTGGAGCTTCAAAATCCTCACTTTACTGAGGCCTACACAATAATTGTTTATACACAGCAATAACAGTAGGGATTGTAAAAAAAAAAAAAAAAAAAAAACCACAAACACTTTTACAGTCATACACACATCAAAATCTTAAATAAAACTCATCCTTTTTAAAAACATATGTATGAAATGCATTTACATATGAAAGTGACCATTTGTGTGATGAAACACATGTGTGAGTATGAGTGCAAAAGTGTAATTGCAAGAGCGAGTGGGACAGTGAAAAATGAGAATGAGGCCACTGTCTGTTCCATCTCGTTATCAGTTTGATATTTTAAAGGGAGGAAATTCTCTAAATGTAGTTTGTAGTTTGTTAATACCATTGGGAAAATATGGAGGCTAATCCAACTTGACTAACTTTTTCTCTGTTATTACAGGAAGTACCCTTATTTTGTTATTAATCATACTCAACCAATTTTTCATTTATTACTTTTTTGACAATATACACAATGCTTTTCTAGGAAAATAAAGGCATTTTTACAGAAGAAAATGAAATCTTAGGAATAAGTTGCAAACATTTTGATCTATTTTCCTTATCTTATCAATTACAAATGTAAAAAGCAAGTAAATGTACAAGAGAAGTATAAAGCATTCATCATTAAGCAAATAATACAAAAAAAAAATATACTTCTCTACATATGATACAAATGTGAATATATCTAATGCCCTTGTACAGAAAAAAATTAAAGATGGCAAAAATACTTTGGCAAGAGTAGCTGTATTTTTTCATTTTTCTATTTTGTCTATCATCATGAAACATGAATAAATACATAAAAAAAAGTAAAAGCTGAAGAAATAATTAGCTTTATTGCTGTATTTTCCTCCATTTTAGTTATGTGTTTTTGTGTTTGATTCTCTTTTCAAAGCTTTACTCCTCTGATCAAGCATACACTTATTTATATTAAAACATCACAGCACTGCACAATCAGTCCACCAAACACAATTCTACAGGATAAATACTACCAAATAAATAAATATAATAAACATATTTTACCCCTTTTCATCAATTTCTGTCTCCTTGAGTGTTTGAGTCTCTCATTTACAACTATCCTTACGCATAAGGTGATATGACTATAAGAAACAGCGTCATTTACAAGCACTGGTAACAAGCACACTCCTCAATCCTTCACTAGTAGTCTCCCACAACTGGGAAAAAAACAATCTACGGATCTTTAAAAAATTCTAATGATGACTATCTTTAAATCCCATTCTTCAAATCATAAGCTCCCTTTCAGTCCATCTTCTCAGCAACAGGTAACTTCACCACCCGCAGCTGGTTGCCATAGTCACAGACGATCGTATCAGCAACAGGCATCATGTGGCGGATGAAAACAGAGTCATCACGGTCTCCCAGTCGCACCACACGAACAGGGACCCCAGAAGTGATGTCCCATACAGTAAGCGATCCCTGGTTGGAGGTGGAAAAAAATTGCATTTATTCTTATAGTCACCCCTTGTTTGTATTGGAGTCGTTATCAGAATAAAGTATTACTGCATTGATATATTGGATAATTTTTCAAATATTGAGACTACTAATGAAAAATATATGGAATGTAATGTATTTCTTAAAAATTACTCATTCTACACTATTTTCAATGCCTTTATATTCTTTCCTTTTATAAAGATACCTATCACAGCTTAATGGGGACTCATTTACAGTGGGTTAGATAAATCAAATCTGAGTTGAGACTAACTACCAGCGGTTTACTGGTAGTTAAGTCATCTGTCCCCATGACGAGACAAATTTGACAAAATCACCAGAAAGAAGAGTAATGTCTTACAGATTTCTCTTCATTCTGGGTACCCAAATATGGAGGGGTATAAGTCACTTGTATACTAAAAAGTTAATTGAAAATTAACAGATTTGTTTTGTTTTTTTCTAGGAAACAAATTAAATAGTCTGATTTTTCTTTTATGTTTGCACTTTCCTTTTTTCCTTTCTTACATTCCAAAAACTAAATTCAGAGGGAACACTTTTTTTTTTTGTTTTACTTCATTTTTAGAAGAGCTTCCCCTTCCTCATTTAGATACCACAACAAAATTGGCCACAAAAATATGCAGTATTAACACATATATCATTATAATAACATTAAAGAAAAGTATGTAAAACAATCAACTTTATAGAAATTCTTACAATTTTTTCTCCCTCCATGAGCAGTAATTTTGACATTTTCACAGGAGTCATTTTCTCCTTGTTACACACAAGCCAAAGATCATTCCTTCATGTAACAAACAACAGTAGAAAGAATGGGCCAAAGATTTTCTCATTTTCTACTTCTATTGCTAACTGATCAGTTTAAAATGGAAGATAGATATGCATTTTTTTTTGTTTTAATCTTTTTGTGAGGGTCTGCCCCTAACTTCAGCATTTCCCAAACACAGATACTAAAACGTGCTTTATTAAGGAAAAGAAAAAATTGTTGGATAATCATTTTTAAAGTGATTTCATCTGATTCCTTTTCCTTAAACTGATTTCCTTCATTAACCCTACATTATTTTCGCTTAAAAAAAAAAGAAGAAAAATAAGGCAAAACTGATTACTACCTGTCGACTTGTGATGAGAAGTCTGTTGGTAAGCATAACCATGCTAGTGCAATACATCTCAGTCTGAAATAGGAAAGAAAATCCGATAAAATTGGTACAGATAAATGAAAACATTTCAAAAGTTGATTCATATTATCATACAAAATTCAGTTAATTTTGTTCATAAAAGCAACAAATTTCCTTATACTTTGTGAACAACATGTTACTATTTCTAGAACTAATCTCTAAAGATGTGACATTATTGCAAATACAGATATCAACAACAAAACTGCATTACTTTAACTGTTGATGCTGGGAGTGAATGTATACATGAACTGTCTATTGTGGTTTTGTTT
>NC_061849.1:17846210-17848710 GCF_019202785.1 Penaeus chinensis
ATACTTCCTGAAGAAGCTTGCATCCCCAGTCTGCGATCTGGGTGATCCAGATTCATAATCTGAATGGAAGTCATCACCTAAATCTGGAGACCCCATGCGAAACTCTGGTCTTTTCTGACTGTGATTTGGCAGAAAAACAGAAAATTATTTGCTATTTATGCTAAAATGTATACTCTCCTTTAGGGAATTCCTTGAAAATTTCAGTCTTTAACAGCAACAAGAGAAAAACATCTATATCTTTTATATTAAACTTCTTAGAAATACTATGATCAAACTGCTAACTGGTTTTAAGGGATCTTTCATCTTGCATAGGAAATAATGGTACAATTTTTTCAAGAGCTGGCCCTAAACATCCTTCTCACCTTCGTCTATTGATGTTGGCTACACACTCGCCTGTGCTGGGATCCCACACACGAATAATCCCTGCAAGACATGATGACACCAACAGAACTCCATCTGTACACATACACTCGACATCGTGAGGATGACCAGCCAATACCAATGGCAGGGCATCTCCAATAATCTGGAGAGAGCAGATGCATATGAGTTTCACTTTATGAATAATAATGCATTATTAATTTTCAGAGCATACACATATACAATTTACTCAAAAATCCCAAAGGTCTCTCAAACAATGTTCTGTACATGAAATACCAAAAGCTAATCACTCTCTTCAAACCCCTTTCCCAAGGCTCTCATGAAATAAACATGAAACAATAAATAAGGAACATGATAATGCCTTCCTAAAACTACAAATGCTACTAAAAACTTGTACATACCTGTGATGTCTCACTCTTTACCCCATCCTGACCCCACCAAGAAGCCCTCCACTCAGCATAGTTACGAGAACAAATGCAATGGTAAAGAGCTACAAAGGCATACAAGAGGCAGAGCACTGCTGGTATCACCAATATAGCTGTCAAGAGTAATTCTCCTGTTGATGATGGTATGAAAGCAGAACCCTCTTGCCAGTCTATATCATCTATGTCCATAGAATCTGTAAATATGGACATAAATAAATTATCTTATCAGTAAACATTAGAAACATTAATCAACATCCAATAAAAAAAATGCCTTTTTCATTATTTCATATAAATATGTGATAATATAAGAGCGAATCAGCAAACAATATAATCATTCCCACTTTCAAAGACTAACTCACCCTAAATCAATGAAATCATGATAATGATGATTAGTATGTAGCCCTCTATACAACATACTGAATTCTTAACTTACCTGGATGGTGAAGCTTATCAGGAAGCCAAGGTGAAGTGTTTGGATCACTAGGATTGTGTACACTAATAGCTTCTTCTGGTGAGATTGGAAGAGACAACAGTATGGGTGGCAGTATGCTTAAATAATGGCCGGTGATGCTGATGTTGTAGTAACTGAAGAGAGTTGGCCAGTGATTATGAGGCAGCTTGCGCAGAAGGGAGCGTGTGCGGTGCTTCAGAAGCTTTAGTCCATCCTGCTTCTGTGTGGTGGAGTTAATGGCAATGCTGGGTGGTGTCACCACATCTGGTGAGTCTGCAGATGTGGTCTCGTCTATGCTTCTTGGAGTCGGCACCGAGACACCATTTTGGAACAAATAGTTGGATCGGTTTGTGAGCGAGAAAATGACAGATGGCAAGTCACGTGACCGCTGCGCATCATTCACTGTTTCTGAAAAGTGTTCCATCAAGCCTGAGCTATATATCATCCATGCTATCCATCCTACAAACACACACATAAACATTCTCTGAAACATCCGCTTCTTGGCCACAAAGTAGGTCACCCTGAGCCGTCTGGGCATCATGTCTTGGTTCTTGGGCTTGGTCTGAGGGTGAGCCATTCGGTCCTGGCCACTCGATTTCACAGCAGATCCTAGGGGTGCATTCCGACGGTGTAGGTTTGGCACAGAGGTCACGTTGCGGTCATTACTGCTGACTAGAATCCTCACATTGGAATTTGGAGTAAGTTGTTGATATCTAAAAAGTGGGTTCACTGAGAACGGTCCACCACTCGCTAAAGACTGTTTCTTTTGTTCCTCTGAGTCCTCATAGCGGTGGAGGTCAATAGAGAGCACTGAGGTGAGAAACACCAATTGCATGTACAGGTCACATAAGAGTACCACACTACCATATATACAAATCTCCTGAACCAGTGGTATAAAAAGGAAGAATGACACTGTTACAATAGTAATCATAGTCAGGAAATACTTAGTAATAGTCCATCCTTCACGGGCTAGACCCTGAGCAACACGAATCTTAATGTCCAAGTGGGAAGGAGTCGATAACACAGATCTGATTAACACCATACTATTTTCAAAACCAATAAGTCCTGCAAGCACTGGATATACATATTTCCCTTTACTGTGAAGAGGCCGCAGGCCAAAATATGCACAAAATCCCACAGAAATGCACAGGGATGCAATCAGGGTTGCCTGAACACTTATGGCCATTCCAAATTTACTCTTGAACATGTCCATTTTCAAGATTGAGAAGTATATTGACACAAAAAG
>NC_061849.1:17853710-17856210 GCF_019202785.1 Penaeus chinensis
AAATAAACCAACAAAGACTAATGTAATGACTGTGATGTTTAAAGATTAACAAATATATAACTAAGAAAGTAAGTGAATAATATGTTTACTCACTGAGCTAAAAGATTGATAGCCTAAATTTGATTTATAATATACATTATTAACTAAATCTACTTCACAATTACAGTATATCTAGAACTTATCAAGGAAAAATAATATAATTGTGCTACTGCAGATGGCTGTGACATTCACACATCTATGGCACTCAAATATTTATAAGCAGTCTTTCTACAAACATAATCAAGAACAAAAAAATGACAGGAGGAAGAGAGAAAGCACCCACTTTCAAACTATCTTTGAGTATCATGTATTGCTACACAAAAATATAATTTTTTTCCACTACTATATGCACTGGACATGGCAAAGATTTTATATACAGTAGGTTTTTTTTTTAATGAAAATAAAAATCAAGTCACTAGGAACACAATATTCAAATCAATTTTTAAAAATTACTGTCTAAGTTTAATATCTATCTTGCACTAAACCAGGTGCTCAAAACATACATCTATTATGTACACTGATATATGCTTTCAGTCCATCTCAAATATGTATTGCTCAAAAACTGTTACTATTTACTTAATTGTCCTACTGTTCACATGTGAATCCCCCAGGCCTGGTATCTCCAAAAGGTCTTTCTTATACTCTGTATAGGAAGTAACATATAGCTAACAAATTAAAATGTTAATTTCTTTATAAATACTTCCATAAAGACTAAAAATGATAAAGCCTTCCTCTGATAAAATGAGAAACTGAAATAATGATGACTGCTCCAAAGATGAAGTGCTTATTGGCTTTTTTAGTGAACAAATAATTCTATGCTAAGAATGTGGATTAATGCATTAAATTGCACTAGCAGAGTTAACTGAAATCTACAATGAGTTAGTCATATATGCAACCATAATTATACTCATGAACTTCGGCAATTTTTATTGCATAGATCCAAGCAATGTTCCCTTTCTTTCCTCTTCTCAATTTTCACTTACAATGTCAAATTTTATAAATTAGCTAAGCTGTTAATTACAGCCACAACAGACAAGTTACTATGTCAAAGAAATAAATATGAAACTGGTTTTAAAATTTAAAAAAAACAATAATACTGAATACTGCTCTTCAAGGATACTATTTAGTATTTGTTTCTCAAGGCTTAAACCTTAATATATTTGAATCCCTAATTTCCTGCTCTACACGGTAGTAGTTTTAATCAGATTGTTTGACTAAATTTTGGAAAGTGAGAGGATGCCTGGGGAATGGAGAAGTGTACTGGTACCAATTTTTATGAACAAAAGCAATGTAAAGAGTAATTGTGGAAGAATAATTTTGATCACTTACAGCACAGTCACAAGAGAGAGCAATGGAATCTAAGCTCACTGAGAGCAGCATGTTCAAAAAGAGAGCTAAAAATGCAAAGCAAGCTCAGAGAGTGTTACTGTAGAAGCAAAAAGACGGGCAGGAGAAGGATTTAAGTTCAAAAGGAAAGGTGTTGCTGCAGTAATGACACAAAAGCAGTAGCATGTGAGTGTAGTGCAGGATATGTATAGGGACAATGTGACAGTCATGAGGTGTGTATCGGGAATGATGGATGGACAGGGTCAAGGTCAGACTGGGATAGTGTCAAGCATAAGCTCTGATCTCAATCTTGTTTGTACTGGTAATGGACAGGCAGATGTACAAGATTAGATGCAAGTCTCCTTGAATTATGATGTTATGACCTGTAGTGAGAGCACAGAGCAGACTCAAACACATCAGAAGATGTGGAGGTACACACTGAAAAGCCAGGGAATGAATGACAGAAGGTCCTTGGCTGAACTTCACACAAATAATATATACTAAGGAAAGTTCTGTAAAAGTCATAATTCTTTTTTATCTTCTTGTCAGTTGCAATACCTGGGTAAATTTTTAATATTACTTCCATACCTGGGTTTTATATCACAATTGCATTGAGACTGATAAAATTAATGACAGATAATGACCATTATATTTTTTTTTATCAGTTTTTATCCTGATGCTGCAAATATCAATATAAGCCACTGAAAACAAAATAACTACTTTCACTGAGAAGTAGAATAAGTAAAAATAAACTACATTATATCAATCACCTCTATACCGTGAGTACATACTTCAACACAAAAATTGCTTCATGATCTCTATAATCATTGTCACTTCCCAGAACTACTGTATGCAAGAAAACCTATTTCTTTCTGAGCACTTCATGAGTAACTGAGACTGGAATATATCTTACGGGTGAATATGATATCATGGTGTAAAAAGAGCCATTCTGCCTAAAGTTTCCCTTGTCATACGATTCAAATATTGGTAAAAATTAGTAACAGTTTTGTAAGATATTTTACGGAAATAAAAAGATTTTGTTTAACTTTAAACTGTAAAGTTACTTTTTAACATCCATTCATTAATTTTGATTGCTCTCAATTCACAATATATATACTACGAAGTTGTATAGATC
>NC_061849.1:17868710-17876210 GCF_019202785.1 Penaeus chinensis
TCTCTGCCATCAAGACTGTATTTGTCATTGAGATAGATTGCTGTTGCCAAAGACTCGTCTGGGCTCTTCATCCACTCCAGAATCTTCTTTGCCCAATACATTCTCAAGAAGCCATGCATTTTACCCTCAGTCACCAATTGTATCTGTTGATGACAGTAATAGAATTTGAATATAGAATACCAAAACTATTAAAAAAAAAAATAAAATAAATAAATAAATAAATAAAATACCTCCTATATTTTATGCTAATTCACAAGATAAAGAGAGGGGGGGAGAATTCTACCAAAGTTTTACAGAATCATGAGACTTATAGCAGGCCACAAGACACACCTGAGCAGAATTCCAAAGTTCATCATGTGTTTTTCCTTCCTCTAGTGTTTCCCTTGTGTAAACATATGGCCGTTTGTCCTTTCTGGAATGAGGTACAAAAAATATTTTAGTTGAACCTAATCCTTCATAAGGCATATAAAAGGGGTTGTTGTTCACAGCACTTACTATTGGATTGTTGAGGGCTTCAGCAAAAAAAGTGAAGAAAAATAACCCCAAAATTCATTTGTAACTTAAATGGAAAAATGTGCAATAATTTAAAATATCACATTATCATTACTCATGCCTATACTTGCCTGTGGTCTTCAAGGGTTTTGCGAGCCCATTCATATGCTCCATCAATATTATCGTAATTTTTCTGGTAGAAGCAGTAATTGTCTGACAACTCTCTCCTTACCACAGCTTCTTCCACATAAGCTTCTACAGATTTGCTTAGCTGCTTGTTGTATCTCTTGACTTCCAGGACACACCTCTGGGCTGATATCTGGCCTGTGGTAAACCCCTTATAATCAACAGTGTGTAATATGCATACTTTAGTAATAGTGTATTTGTCTTTGTGAGGCAAACTGATTTATATATATTTTTAAAATTATTATTATTTTATTATTATCAATAAGAAATATATATACATATATGAATGTGAGACAAGGGTTCATAGGTATATGTCTATGACTGATCTAGAAGCATTCCACATCAACCCTCTGCTATCATCCATTCCACTATCAGGAAATCCTGCCACTACGCACACCTCAAATGAGAGCATCCCTCTACTAACGCACACCTATCTATGTTATCTCATCCAAGATAGGACACATCAGTTGTTCTGAACTTAAGGATGGAAATTCGTATAAAGGAAGTGCAACTAGTGAACCTTTTGATGGCCTTTAAAAGGACTGTCCTTGGTGAAGGGGGGGGGGGGTGATTTGGAGTTAGCTAGACTATGGTATACATACATGAATGAGGAAATTACCAAATGATTGTTAGAGCTCACCTTGGGTTATTTCTTGGGAGGAATAAGGACATATGTTTGTGAATGTCCAAAGTACACTTTTATATTAATATGAGAAAGTACAAAAATTACAAAAATTTATGATGAAATATTCTGTGTACATCTACACATGAAAAATGCTATCCATCAAGACTCCCTAGTAATATACTGTAGCTTATAAACAAATCTGCAGGTGTTAAAAAATAAAAGTATATATAATGATAATGAAATTTCCATTTAGACTTGCTCTAATGGTTGCTACTGTCCACAGTCGTCAAATTTGTTTTGATTTGAAATTGGTCCTTTCCATTGAAAAGAACACTAAGGGCATCTTGGAGGTGATTTTTGAACTTCTAAAATATATGTGACATATTGATTATTTTATGCTGAAGATGACAGTAAACAATGATACCTGCTCTAAAATAAAAACTATGTGGAATTTTAAAAATCAGTCTTATCAGTCTTCAATTGATATACAATTATTTTCATAGAATCCAAAATTATCTCTGATGTGTAGTTCATCCAGGAGGTTACTGTTAACATTTTGGTCTTTTTTGGGACAATGTTTCGCTATGGAGGGACACTAGTGTGACCAATCCCACCCTGTAGCTGGCAGCCACTCAGCAGGGATCCCCAGACAGACAAAACTAGTGTGTGCTTAACCTCTTCAATCCAAATAATGGAAAATTTGACTTGAGAGGCAGGTGATGCGAACATACTGTCATGGGAAAATTTAGCTGTGGGTCGGGGTGATGTAATCTTGCCATTGTGAGAATTTTGGTTAAAGGCCGGGGGGTTGGGAATAACTCGCCATGAGTGCACAAAGCTTAAAGAAATTTAGGAAGGGATTTTTGCATCATTTCCATCAATAAACTAGTTTGGAATGTATGATCCATCAGCTACTGAGTTATGGACTATCTCGAGAGATGAAAATAGTATATTACCATCTGGATAAAGAAAATCAAATGGCAAATTTAGACTTTGGAAAATGGCAAAAAGCTAAAAACACTTATATAGAAGAAGAGCAATTATCATTCAAACGGAAGACATGTAATCTTGTTACCGGAAACAAGTATTCGCATATGCCTGGCCTACAAGCCGCACAACTGTCAGACTGGCTGGTAAAGTAAGTCTAATGCCCATATTTTGGGCCATGCAATGGCAGTCAAGCTTCCAGATCCAATGGGTTAATGAGCAAAGGTCATGGAAGTCAGGGGAACCTTCAGATTCAATGGGTTAATGAGCAAAGGTCATGGAAGTCAGGGGAACCTTCAGCTCGTGACATTTGTATTTCTGAAGAAAATGTCACAGAATTGCTCCAAATACATCTCTTGCATGATGAAGTTATTAATTCTCATCTATACATCTTTTTCTACATTGGAAGTTTTTTGTTGTGTAGTGTTAATAGGAAAATATTAACAAAATATGTGTGTAGAGCATCTACCTACTTTCCATTAAAGCACACAGATGTAGAATTAAATGCACTAGCAAAGGGGTATGTGTACACTTATAAATGGCTATGCATGTACAAATCTGCTTCTTCACATGCACTGCCAAATAAATGAAGAGGAAATATTAAGTATACAAACTATCAACTTACTAAAAAATACATTACAGCAATCCAACTACTAACCAAAATGTATCCAAGGTGACAGGTTACTCAGTGCATTTAATGTTGGATTATTACGGCTCTCAGCAAATTTGCGAAGACGTTTCAAGCAAAATTCATTCAGGAGGTCCAGGCCTGCTCTTGTTCCTGGAGTTGCCCAGTCTACTGGCTTGACTGTTTGGTCTACCTCTAGACTTTTCTCAGCCTCTATCCAATCCACACCCTATTAGAAAAAGTCACAGTTATAGGAAAGTGCAAAATCACAGGCACCAAAACACACAAACATACAAAAAAACATGAAATCAGCCTGAGTCACAGTACAAAAACTCTTAGTACAGCCAACAATTGAAGAGGAATAACACTTGTACTTATCTTTCTTTTATCTCCCAAGATTTTGAAAATTTAATTAAGGAATTGTTTCTCCAGACACTAGGTTAAGTGACACATAAAATTACTTAAATAAAGAGCGAATAACTTTAAAACAATTCAAATTCCTTTTTTTCTATCAAAACTTTAAAAAATAATAAATCATCAAAAGTTTTACTTCTTTTCATGGATTTTAGATCCTGAATCCAAACGAATTGGTTGAAAATATTACCACCAAATCTCAAACTCCCTCTCAAACTGCTGAATATTTTCAAGCCCTTAATACCAATGCAAGGAGAGGAATGCAACTCTTTTTGTTTCCTCTTGTTTTACATTTTTTGTGATTGAACTGAAGCTTTAAGGAATTAGCAGAATATTGGTTTAAACATTCACTTTAAGCCTTTTTATTGTCCCTTATTTTTTTAAATTGAAATCCATATAGGGGCTATTACAGAAGGCAAATTTTTGTGCACATTACTCCATCTCATATACATGCTTGCTTTAATCAGGCAACATATTTGTAAACAACAAGACACAATAGGAAAGTCATTTCCAAACACTAAGCTGATGTTACAACTACAAAATATTAATTAATTCTCAAGACAGCTGCAGACAATAAATCATCATTGTTTACCAAAAATAGACAGGATCTGCACAAATAATGTACTAGGTCCAGCTCCCCTACTTCCCTAGATATTATTCCCTGGCCTGGCTGAGGTGGTGATAATCCCCAGCTTGAGTCATATACCAGGGAGTTAATGTTATTATTTTTTTTTCATAATATTAATAATAATTTGAGAACTTCTTAATTATTATTATTATTTTTTTTTAAATATCTACACCAATGCAATCTATGTGACTTTTGCAGAAAGTACAGGATTGGCATGTAGACTATGGAATCTACACTATAAGACAGACATACCTCTGATTTGTACTTGCTTGTATAACGATGTTTAGCAACAGGTGGGAATTTTGTCAAGAAATTGGGGAGCTTGTCGTGAATTTTCTTTCTTATTGTTCTTGCTGAGTATTCTTGTTTTTCTGAGGTTATCCAGCATGGCACAATGTTATGTGCATCAACCTGTAACAAACCAATAGTGTCCCATTTTAACAAAAATGACAAATAAAATCAGACACACATCAATATTATCATATACACAATATATGTTTGTGTATATTTTTCAGTACCAATAATCAATAGTCTAAATTCACTATCTAATCACCTTGCACATTGGAATGCTACTCGGTATAGCTTTCTTAACATCTTTGAGCCACTGCTGAGGAACACGCAAGGGTGAGAAATCTGTAACTAATCCCCCAATTTTGTGTTCCTTGATGAAGGTGGGCAAAACTTCTTTTGCTTCACCAAGGAGAAGATGAAACTCAATGTTAAGTTCTTTACACTCTTTCTCGACCTCCTCTAGACCTGTAATCAATAAAGAGTTAATGGCTGTGCACAAATTTTTTTTTTTCTAATGTCTGTAATAATGTTGATTATGTCCAATACAATTGTGAATTAATGTTATGTACCCAAAAAGACAACTTAAAAAAAGAGATTATTATATTACATATACACATGAATAATTATAAAATCCCCCAAACAATATTAAATAACTTACCCCTTAACATGAAGTGAAAATGGCGAATGGTTGCATCCAAAAACTTTGGAACCAGACAGAAAACAACATGGAGTGACACTTTATTCTTCAATGCCAGTCGCTGGGCAAACAACAATGCCCAGTTATCTGGAAAATACAATCTGATTATACACTAAAGATCTATTATGAGATTTTCAAGTAAGTTTAACCAAATCCAATCATATTTTTTTGCCTTAAAAGATTAATTACAATATTTTCTAAATTGTAATCTCAGATTCTAATGCTGTGTTAACCTGTCATAAAACCTAAAGCATAAAAAAATCCTTAGGCCTACCTTGAACTCTCTGGTCTCGAGACATCCAGTATACAATCCCATCACAATCATCAGGTACTTCTCCCTCTTTACTAATCACTTCTACTCGCTTCTTATTGAACTTAAATTCACTTACATCCTCAGCCTCCTGTTAAGAGAAACAACATGAATATATAAACATTATTTTATCTTAAACTAGTGTAGACTTAAAATACTTCTGGTAACTTCTTGCATTTGTATTACTATCAGTCAAACAGTAAGATATGGCAAGGTTTACTTCATCCAAGAAGGTTCTACTTTTATATTTCATTTTTTACCTGAAAATATATTAATGATGAATAGAAATTATTTTAATGATAAGTGTTTAGAACTGTGAATGCAAACAGAAGAGAAAAAGTTACATGACATAAAACGAAGATTTTCAAATGATGCCATTACTAGGGATATGTTACAGAAGAAGAAGAAGAAGAAGAAGAAGAAGAAGAAGAAGAAGAATTATTCACTAAGTCTTAACCCTCAAGTTTTGGATGACATGACCATCACATCATGAGAAAAATTTGGCTTGCGGGGCAGGTGACATGAATACACTATCATGGGAAAATTTACCAGAGGGTCAGGGTGACAGGGACATGTTGTCATGAGGATTTTGGCTGACGGCCAGGGTGACAGAAATGACTCGCCACGAGTACACAAACTTTATGGAGGGTGATTAGACTTGATGAGCATTTAGGAAGGGGCTATCAGTATACGAGCATGGAATGTACCATCCCTTAGCCATGACTGGAAGAATGCCAGCTCCTGGGAGAAAACTACTTCCATGCTCAGGATCCTATTCCTGCCCACCATGACCAGTGATGCAGGTTGAATTGCAGAAAACTGAATATTAAAATAAAGAATAAAGTAAAGTAAAGTAAAGTAAAGTAAAGTAAAGTAAAGTAAAGTAAAGTAAAGTATAAAAAAAAAAAAAAAAAAAAAAAAAAAAAAAAAAAAAAAGATAGAAAGAAAGAAAGAAGACAAAGACACACAACAAAATATAATTTATCAAATATCTGTTTTTGCCAGCCAGGCACCTGCTGGCCTCTTAGCTTTGTTAACTATTTAGCCAGTGCTGGGTCTTACCCAGTCACTTGTAGTATATGACCCTATTAGGTTTTACTGTTATACAATTGCAAACCTACTTGAGTTTGACCTGACCTGAGGGCTAGCCTAGTAAGACTTAGGTTATCTGTAGCTTTGATCACACCTATCAACTTATACTAAACAGAATTAATAAAGCTTCAAATTCAACTGAAGACCTGACTTACCCATATCTTAGATGCTGAAATTAGAAATCAGCCTTTGTTATATTTATTGTGTAAACCTGCCTTCTACCATAAAGTGGTTCACACAGACCCATGATAAGTTCAGATAGATATAGAACACATAAAAAAATAGTGAAAATAATTCTTATGTTGGTAACTTTCCCTATCCTATTCTAGTTTAATCTAAATTAACTTGACTACATAGTTAAGCATACATTTGATTATTATAATTATTATTATGTCAATACAATCATCTGTGGGAAGTGAGTATCATGGCTACTGTATTAATCTATTGGTGCTGGGTACATAAACTGTCCATGAAAGTTTCATATTGTTGATTGTGCTTACACAGACATGCATTTACAAGCACTTTCTCTGCTAGGGATCAGTTATGAAGCCTACCTGAACTCACTGGTTTAAGCAATTTCTTATTACAAAAAAAAACAAAACTCTTCTCTTTGGAAATTCATAAGTTAAAGTGCATGAGATAAAGTCATATAATATCACACAAGTTACACACTTTCATGCACTAAGAACCTACTTCATATCGCTCCTTCTTCAAACGTTTGTGGATATTGAGAGCATCTTCATCCGTTTTTGCTTTCTTGGGTGCTGGTTCATCTGATGCCATACTTCTAATGGATGAAAAGTCTCTACACAGAATATTACAGGATACCTTATAAAAGGAGGAAATATTCAGAGTCCTGCTTCTGATAAATCCTGTAAAGGTAAAAAGATGTTATTATTTAATATATCATAAATGCTACCCAAACATAATATTTTCAGCAAGAATTTCAAACCTTTATATGAATTAATCAAAATTATCACAAAATCATACCACTGTTGAAAAGTTTTGCCCTATAGACTGTCACATGGCTGAAATCCATGATCTGATTCAAAATCTATCTCTAACCACTTGCATTATGTAATTGCCAAATAAAAGAAACTGATACTAGTATAATTTCAACAATATCTATGGAAATGTAAGAAGTATATCA
>NC_061849.1:17888710-17896210 GCF_019202785.1 Penaeus chinensis
TCTCTCTCTCTCTCTCTGTTTATATATGTATACACACATGCATACATGCATAGATTTATTTATGCACACACACACACACACACACACACACACACACACACACACACACACATACACACACACACACACACACACACACACACACACACACACACACACACACACGCACACACACACACACACACACACACACATATATATATATATATACATATATACGGACACGTATATATGTATATGCATGTATATGTATGTGTACACACACATATATATATATATACATATATATACATAAATAAATAAATAAATATATATATATGTGTATATATATAAATATATATATATATATATATATATATATATGCGTATATGTATAAACACACACAGCAGATATACTTACATATATATATACATATATGTATATGTATATATATATATATATACATATATATATAACCGCACACACATACACACACACACACTACATATATATATATATATATATATATATATATATATACATATATATATTCATATATACATACATATATACATATATATACATACATACATATATACATATACATATACATAAATATATATATATCATCATCATCATCTATATATTTATATATATATATGTATATATGTAGCGTGTGTGTGTGTGTGTGTGTGTGTGTGTGTATGTATGTGTGTGTGTGTGTGTGTGTGTATGTGTGTGTGTGTGTGTGTGCATGTGTGTATATATATATATGTGTGTGTGTGTGTGTGTGTGTGTGTGTGTGTGTGTGTGTGTGTGTGTGTGTGTGAGAGTGTGAGTGTGAGTGTGAGTGTGAGTGTGAGTGTGAGTGTGTGTGTGTATAAACAATACACACATAATTTTATTTCTAAATCTATATTTGTATCTACGAGTACAGCTACCTACTTATCTATCTATTTAATATATGTATATATACACATTTATGTATATATACACACATATATATTCATTTATATATATACTAGTATATATGTATATATACATGTATATATATATATATAATACATATATATATATTAATATGTATATATATATACATATCAATATATATATATACATATACATACATACATACATACACACACGCACACACACACACACACACACACACACATATATATATATATATGTAGTGTGTGTGTATGTATGTGTGTGTGTATGTGTGTACATGTGTGTGCATGTGTGTGTATGTATGTGTGTGTGTGTGTGTGTGTGTGTGTGTGTGTGTGTGTGTGTGTGTGAGTGTGAGTGTGTGTGAGTATGTGTGTGTGTGTGTGTGTGTGTGTGTGTGTGTGTAAACAATACACACATACTTTTATTTTTAAACCTATATTTGTATCTAAGAGTACAGCTACCTACTTATCTGTCTATTTGATATATGTATATATACATTTATGTATATATACACACATATATTTATTTATTTATATACATTAATATATATGTATATATACATGTATGTATATATATATATTAATATATATACATATCAATATATACATATATACATATATACATATATATATATATATTTATATATATATATATACATATACACACACATATACGCATACACACACATACGCCTGTGTTTACGCACGTGAACGCGTGTGTCGGTGGGTGTCAATATGTTTATTCAATCAAACGATCAAATACACAGAACGCTCGTGCGCGTGTATATCACATCCTACGGAACACTGATGAATATAAATTTAGTTTCACAAGAATGACATTACAGTTTTACCAAACTCGATTATACCACAAAGTGCACTTAATTGTTCGGGATTATAGAAAATTGTTTACATGGGAGACTGTCTTAAAATCGAGTCTTCTATTTATGTTTCTTTTTACTCTCCATATAAAGTTGTAACATGTCTTCGCGCTACTTAAATTGTCATTAATTAATACAAAAATCATCTTCAGTTGTTGAGATGAACATTTTTTCTTCTTAACCGTTTCTATCCAACCACAGAAGAGTTAATCCTTAGCATAAATGAAATTTGCTCATATATTAGAATACAGCCGGCAAAATAATGCCCCTTTTGCAGTCTTCCAGAAGACTTTGAACAAATACAATAATCAGTTTACTTAGCTGTTACTTGAGTGCAATAGATACCATATTTGCTGTGAAAGCACTCTACTATCTGTTGATACACACACAACAGGAAAAAAGTTTACTTAAAAAATGTTTACGTTCATCAAATCCGGTTAATATGACTGACAAAGCATTAGACTTGATGGTAATTCACCTAATCCAGTATAATAGTTATTTCAAATTCATTCACATTTTCCATTACGCTAAGTCTTGCTGGACATTAAATAGATTTCTCGAAAGTGATACAGCTTTTAATGTATTAACCCACATCTCAGCATCCTCTTACAATATCTTGGATGGAGAGGGCCCAGCCTTGCTATTACTTCCGAGCAATGATGTTCAGTTGTATTAAAAAGTTCACGTATAATTGTTCAAACACTCAATATGATGAACAGGTGAACATACAAGAAGTAAATTTCTCATGAAAGAAAATTACCGATTGTATACACGCTGAATAAAACATGAAGCAACCAAATGTTAAATGTGTATTTTTCATGATGATTTGGATACAATATGCAATGAAAGATACTGATGCATATACAATAAAGACAAGTTGAAGAAATACAGTCTACAAATACCTGTATGATGAGGTCGGGCACATATTGTCAACGGGAGTGCCAACCTTGCGTATGCAATGTATCATTTCACCAGCATTATCTATAGCGTTTAGATCATTCGGTGAACTGAGACAATCTTTAGGTAAAATAAAGTAGGGGAAATCTCAAACAATTACAGAATGATACAAAAATAAAAAGCATTACCTCGTTTCCACGCACTGGCTACTTTCCGAAATTGGCGCAAATTTATTTTCGCTGTTAACTTTAAACGTACCGAAATCATACATTATTAGTCCAAAGAAGATCGATACAACAATCTAAAGTGCAAACCAATTCTCATGACCAATCCACACACCCCAACAACTTCTCAAAAACTCTAAAATCTGCCCTAGTATAAAAGAAGATACTCGGGAGTGTTGGTATCCCTGAGGGCTTGTTTGAGGTAAGGGAAAGAGAAGTCTGTTTCAGTCTCGGGCGAGCCACCGTCGTGAGTGGAGCTCTCGTCGCCCTTCCGCCATGACCCTCTGAACCTTTCCACACAGATAACGCGTGACAGCCCGATCTTTTGTGCCCAGAATGACAATCATTGTGTTCCTCATCGACACCTCGGCCTCTATGAACCAGAGGACCTTCATAGGGGCCCGGCCGACGATGCTGGACATAGCGAAGGGCGCCGTGGAGACATTCGTGAAGGTGAGGACAAGCCGAGGTGGCGATTCTGGACCTATCTTACGCCTTTCTTCTCATCCTAGGCCTCCCACACAGGGCACGTTGGGAGCCCGAGTATCCTCTAGTGCCGTAGGAGTGGGCGAGGAGTCCCCAGGGGCCGCCCAAGTGCCAGATCAGAGCCGAATTAAGGAGGGAGTTCAAAGCGAGCGTGTCCGAATGCGTGCAAAGAGCGGATGGCTTTTGGCGAGTGTCCTGTCATATCCGGCAGATATATCTTTTATATATTTCCCCCCAATACCCCGTATTTACCTCTCGGGGGGAGGCACTGGGCAATCTTGGGCACACTGGAGATAGCCTACGGTGCCCAATAGACGTGCCATATCGTGAGCTCATTGAGGTGCTTTATCTATCAAGTAAAAACACACCTCGAACTTCAACTCGGCTGTTTTTTTTTATTTATTTACGTTTTGTAGTTACTCTGGCCATTCTCTCTCTCTCTTAGAATTCCTGCTGTATGAAGTTTGAGGGTCGTTAGGGATATTAAAGAGGATTTTGTTTACCCTTACTAGGTTACTTAGGTAGAAGGGGGTCAATGCTATAAAAAGGAAGTGATTGACTGTGTGTGTTTGTATATGTGCATATGTGTGCATGTGCATGCATGTGTGTGCCTCTCTCTCTCTCTCTCTCTCTCTCTCTCTCTCTCTCTCTCTCTCTCTCTCTCTCTCTCTCTCTCTCTCTCTCTCTCTCTCTCTCTCTCTCTCTCTCTCTCTCTCTCTCGCTCCCCCCTTCCCTCCATCCCCTCCATCCCCTCCATCCCCTCCATCCCCTCCATCCCCTCCATCCCCTCCATCCCCTCCATCCCCTCCATCCCCTTCCCTCCTTCCTTCCCCCCTTCCTTCCCCCTCCCTCCTTCCCCCTCCCTCCTTCCCCCTTCCTCCTTCCCTCCTTCCTTCCCCCTTCCTTCCCCCTCCCTCCTTCCCCCTTCCTTCCCCCTCCCTCCTTCCCCCTCCCTTCCCCCCTCCCTCCTTCCCCCTCCCTCCTTCCCCCTCCCTCCTTCCCCCTCCCTCCTTCCCCCTTCCTTCCCCCTCCCTCCTTCCCCCTCCCTCCTTCCCCCTCCCTCCTTCTCCCCTTCCTTCCCCCTCCCTCCTTCCCCCTTCCTTCCCCCTCCCTCCTTCCCCCTTCCTTCCCCCTCCCTCCTTCCCCCTTCCTTCCCCCTCCCTCCTTCCCCTCTTCCCCCTCCCTCTCTCCCTCCTTCCCCTCTTCCCCTCTTCCCCCTCCCTCTCTCCCTCCTTCCCCTCTTCCCCCTCCCTCCCTCCTTCCCCCTCCCTCCCTCCTTCCCCCTCCCTCCCTCCTTCCCCCTCCCTCCCTCCCTCCCCCTCCCTCCCTCCTTCCCCCTCCCTCCCTCCCTCCCTCCTTCCCCCTCCCTCCCTCCCTCCTTCCCCTCTTCCCCCTCCCACCCTCCTTCCCTCCTCCCCTTTTCCCCTCTCTCCATCCTTCCCCTCTTCCCCCTCCTTCCTCCTCCTTCCCCTCTTCCCCCTTCTCCTCTTCCCCCTTCCCTCTTCCTCCCTCCCCTCCCTTCCTCTTCCCTCTCTTCCCCTCTCTCCCTCTTTCCCCTCCCCCTTCCTCCTTCCCCCTCCCCTTCCTCCCGCCTTTTCTCCCTTCCCCTTCCTCCCTGCCTTCCTCCCTCCCTGCCTTCCTCCCTTCCTCCCTTCCTCCCTGCCTTCCTCCCTTCCTCCCTGCCTTCCTCCCTTCCTCCCCCCCTTCCTCCCTTCCTCCCCCCTTCCTCCCCCCCTTCCTCCCTTCCACCCTGCCTTCCTTCCTCCCTGCCTTCCTCCCTGCCTTCCTCCCTGCCTTCCTCCCTCCCTGCCTTCCTCCCTGCCTCCTCCCTCCCTGCCTTCCTCCCTGCCTCCTCCCCCCTCCCCCTCCCTGCCTTCCACCTCCCTGCCTTCCCTCCCTCTTCCTCCCTCCGCTTCCTCCCCCTCCCTCCCTGCCTTCCTCCCCCTTCCCCCTCCTCCCTGCCTATCTTCTCCCCCTTCCCCTCCCTCCCTGCCCTCCTCCTCCTCCCCTTCCCCCTCCCTCCCTCCTTCCTTCCCCATTCCTCCTCCTCCCTGCCTTCCCCCCCCTCCCCCCTCCCTCCCTGCTTCCTCCCCCCTTGCCCCCTCCCTCCCTGCCTTCCTCCCCCCTTCCCCCCTCCCTCCCTGCCTTCCTGCCCCTTCCCCCCTTCCCCCTCCCTCCCTCCCTCTCCTCCCGCCTTCCCCCCCTTCCCCCTCCCTCCCTGCCTTCCTCCCTCACCCTTCCCCCCACTCCCTCCCTGCCTTCTCTCTCCTCTCTGTCTCCTTTCCTCTTCTCTCTCTCTCTCAATTCACCCCTCCTCCCTTCCTCCCTCCTCCTCTCTTCTTTCTCTCTCTCTCTCCTCCTCTCTCTATCTCTCTACTCTCTCCTCTCTCCTTTTCTCTCTTCCTCTCTTTCTCTCTCTCTTCCTCTCTTTCTCTCTCTCTTCCTCTCTTTCTCTCTCTCTTCCTCTCTTTCTCTCTCTCTTCCTCTCTTTCTCTCTCTCTTCCTCTCTTTCTCTCTCTCTTCCTCTCTTTCTCTCTCTCTTCCTCTCTTCCTCTCTTTCTCTCTCTCTTCCTCTCTTTCTCTCTCTCTTCCTCTCTTTCTCTCTCTCTTCCTCTCTTTCTCTCTCTCTTCCTCTCTTTCTCTCTCTCTTCCTCTCTTTCTCTCTCTCTTCCTCTCTTTCTCTCTCTCTTCCTCTCTTTCTCTCTCTCTTCCTCTCTTTCTCTCTCTCTTCCTCTCTTTCTCTCTCTCTTCCTCTCTTTCTCTCTCTCTTCCTCTCTTTCTCTCTCTCTTCCTCTCTTTCTCTCTCTCTTCCTCTCTCTCTCTCTCTTCCTCTCTCTCTCTCTCTTCCTCTCTCTCTCTCTCTCTCTCTTCCTCTCTTCCTCTCTTTCTCTCTTCTCTCTCTTCTCTCTTCTCTCTCTCTTCCTCTCTTTCTCTCTCTCTTCCTCTCTTTCTCTCTCTCTTCCTCTCTTTCTCTCTCTCTTCCTCTCTTTCTCTCTCTCTTCCTCTCTTTCTCTCTCTCTTCCTCTCTTTCTCTCTCTCTTCCTCTCTTTCTCTCTCTATTCCTCTCTTTCTCTCTCTCTTCCTCTCTTTCTCTCTCTCTTCCTCTCTTTCTCTCTCTCTTCCTCTCTTTCTCTCTCTCTTCCTCTCTTTCTCTCTCTCTTCCTCTCTTTCTCTCTTCCTCTCTTTCTCTCTCTCTTCCTCTCTTTCTCTCTCTCTTCCTCTCTTTCTCTCTCTCTTCCTCTCTTTCTCTCTCTCTTCCTCTCTCTCTTCCTCTCTTTCTCTCTCTCTTCCTCTCTTTCTCTCTCTCTTCCTCTCTTTCTCTCTCTCTTCCTCTCTTTCTCTCTCTCTTCCTCTCTTTCTCTCTCTCTTCCTCTCTTTCTCTCTCTCTTCCTCTCTTCCTCTCTCTTCTCTCTCTCTTCCTCTCTTTCTCTCTCTCTTCCTCTCTTTCTCTCTTTCTCTCTCTCTTCCTCTCTTTCTCTCTCTCTCTTCCTCTCTCTCTCTTCCTCTCTTTCTCTCTCTCTTCCTCTCTTTCTCTCTTCCTCTCTTTCTCTCTCTCTTCCTCTCTTTCTCTCTCTCTTCCTCTCTTTCTCTCTCTCTTCCTCTCTCTCTTCCTCTCTTTCTCTCTCTCTTTCTCTCTTTCTCTCTCTCTTCCTCTCTTTCTCTCTCTCTTCCTCTCTTTCTCTCTCTCTTCCTCTCTTTCTCTCTCTCTTCCTCTCTTTCTCTCTCTCTTCCTCTCTTTCTCTCTCTCCTCCTCTCTTTCTCTCTCTCTTCCTCTCTCTTCCTCTCTTTCTCTCTCTCTTCCTCTCTTTCTCTCTCTCTTCCTCTCTTTCTCTCTCTCTTCCTCTCTTTCTCTCTTTCTCTCTCTCATCCTCTCTTTCTCTCTCTCTTCCTCTCTTTCTCTCTCTCTTCCTCTCTTTCTCTCTCTCTTCCTCTCTTTCTCTCTCTTCCTCTCTTTCTCTCTCTCTTCCTCTCTTTCTCTCTCTCTTCCTCTCTCTCTCTCTCTCTTCCTCTGTTTCTCTCTCTCTTCCTCTCTTTCTCTCTCTCTTCCTCTCTTTCTCTCTCTCTTCCTCTCTTTCTCTCTC
>NC_061849.1:17903710-17906210 GCF_019202785.1 Penaeus chinensis
GCATCCTCTTCCACATCCACATTGTCATTTTGATGCACATCCCCATTTGCACCCACATAATTCACGCCTACAACTTCACTCACCCTCATCCTCACCCTCACTTACACCCATATCCTCCCATACACTCACATTTACTCTAGCGTCCTTAGTCATACCTGCACCCTCAGTTGACCACATGCTCACACAAACCAGCATCTTCACACCTGCTTCGCACCTGCTCGTTCATTCATACCCACATCCTTATTCGTACTTGCATCCTCTTGCTCCCTTATCCTCACTTATACCAGTTTCTATAGTCAAACCTGGATCTTTCTTTAGCCTTCTACCTCACAACCAGATTCTCACTTCCACCTACATCCTCATTCTTGTGGATGTTCTCACTTACACCTTAATTCTCATTCATGACCGTAAGCTACTGACGTCTCCTTCTGTAGTTATACCTGCATCCTCATTTATGTTTGCGTTCTCATTCATACTTGCATCCTCCTTCACTAGTATCCATCTTCAGTTGCTCATAACTGTCTTCCCTAATTCATCCATCCTCACTCACTCGTATCCATCCTCACACATACTCGTATCCATACCCACTTCTACCCATACCCACTTGCATCCATTCTCATGCGCACTCATACCTATGCGTACCCTTACCCAGGTGCATCCAGACCCCCTTGTACCCAGACCCAGGGGCAACCGCACTCATGGGCAACCACACCCACGGGCAACCACACCCACGGGCAACCACACCCACAGGCAACCACACCCACAGGCAACCACACCCACAGGCAACCACACCCACGGGCATGTCTTGCACCTACCCTGCCCACTATCTCAGTTACTCTGACCCATACCCACCCTGTCCCTTACCCACCCTGTCCCATACCCACAATATCAGTCACTCATTGTCACACTCATTGTCCCATATCCACTTGGTCCCACACCCACCCTGTCCTATACCAACTCCGTCACTCCCATAACTCAGTCACTCTCACCCACACCTACTAGCACCGCACCCACCCTGTCTCACACCCACCCTGTCCCATACCCACTCTCTGTCATTCTCATCCACACCCACAAGCACCACACACACACACACACACACACACACACACACACACACACACACACACACACACACACACACACACACACACACACACACACACACACACACAGCGCAGGTACTGTAAACAAGTATATGAACGCAAGTTGATAATTCTAGAGATACAAATATGGTTTAAAGTTTATAATTTTCTTGTATATGTGTCGGATAGGATTTTTTTTTTTTTTTTTGACAAGGTAGATATTAGCATTTAATCGACTCTTACATTTTTCAGTTAAGACAACGTAGTCCAGAGAGTCGTGGTGACCGATATATGCTTTTTACGTTTGAGGAACCCCCAGTCCATATTAAGGTAGGTTCAGTTCTCTGAAAGTAAATTCCCCTCCACTCTGTGTGTGTGTGTGTGTGTGTGTGTGTGTGTGTGTGTGTGTGTGTGTGTGTGTGTGTGTGTGTGTGTGTGTGTGTGTGTGTGTGTGTGTGTGAGAGTGTGTGAGAGAGAGATATTTATATAGTACATGTTTATTTATTTATTTATTTATTTATTTATGAATATTGTATATGTTTCATATAATTATATTTATATATATATATATAAATATTTATATATATTTATATATATATATATTATAAATATATTATATGTGTTTTATGTAGGTATATTTTTATATATGTTTTATATATGTATTTTATATATGTTTTGTATATATATTTTATATATGTTTTGTATATATATTTTATATATGTTATATATATATATTTTATATATTTATATGTCTATATGTTTATGTATAAATATATATATGATTTATATTTATAGGTATATATATTTATATATATATTTATTTATATATATATAATTTTTATATATAGAGAGATATATATTTACAAATCTATATTTACATATATATATTTACATTATATATATATTTATATATTTACATATATTTGTATATATTTATATATTTACATATATATTTATATATATTTACATATATTTACATATATATATATATAAATATATTTATATATATATATTTACATATATATATTTACATATTTATATTTATATATATATTTACATATATATAATTACATATATATTTACATATATATTTACATATATATTTATATTTACATATATATTTATATATATATATATATATTTACATATATATATTTACATATATATATTTATATATATATTTACATATATATATATATTTATATATATATTTACATATATATATATTTATATATATATTTACATATATATATTTATATATATATTAACATATATATATTTACATATATATATATTTATATATATATTTACATATATATATTTATATATATATTTACATATATTTATTTATATATATATTTATATTTATTTATATATATGTTTATATATATTTATATATATATTTACAAATTATATAC
>NC_061849.1:17908710-17936210 GCF_019202785.1 Penaeus chinensis
TATGAGTATTTACATATCAAACCCACACACACCACACACCCCCACACCCCACACACACAACCCACACAAACACACACCACACCCACACACACAACAAAACACCACACCACACACAACACAACAACCACAACACACACAACCAAAACACAAACACAAACACACACAACCAAACACAACACACACCCAACCAAACACACACACACACAACACACACAAACAACAAACAACACACCACAAACACACAAACACAAAAACACACACAACACAACACACAAACACCCAAAAACAACAAACCACACAAAAACAACACACCAACAAAAAACAACAACAACACAACCAAACACAAACAACAACACAACAAACAAACAAACAAACCCAAAACACAAACAACAACACAACACACCACAAACACAACAACAAACCACCAACAAAAACAACACACACACACAACACAAACAAACCAAAACACAAAAACAAAACAACAAACACACACACAACAAACAACAACAAAAAAACCACCACCAACTACACATCACAACACAACACACCACAACCAAACAACAAACAACACACAAACACAAACACAACAACACAAAAACCCACCAAAACCACAACAAACCAACACACCAACACAAACAACACACCACACACCACAAACACAACTCCACACAAACACCACACAAACACAAACACACCAAACACACACAACCCACAACACACAAACACCAACAAACACATACAACAAACAACAAACACCAACAAACACAACACACACAACAAACACACAAAACACAACCAACACCAAAACAAAACAAACACACACAATACACACACCACAACACCAATACCAACACAACACAACCAACAACCAAACACAACAAACACACACCCAAAACAAACAAACACCACCAACACACATAAACAAACCACACACAAACACAACACACCAAAACAAAAACACAAACACCACACCAACACCCAACAAACAACACACACAAACACAACAACCCAACAACAACACACACAACACACACAACCCAACAACACAAACACAACACAAACAACAAACACAACAAACACAACAACAAAACAACCAACAAACACAAAACACCACAAAACAAACCAACAAACACACACAAACAAAACACACCAACACAACAACCACAACCAACAAAACACAACCACAAAACACAACACAAAACAACCCCACCACCACACACCCCCACAACCAAACCACCACCCACAACAAACACCACACAAAACAACACCCCACAAAACAACAACAAAAACAAACAACCCAACAACAAACCAAAACCACAAACAACCAACAAACCACAAAAAAAAACACACAAACCCACACACACAAAAACAAAAAACCCCAAAAAACACACACAAACAAAACACAACACAACCACACAACAACAACAACACAAACCACCCACAAACCACCAACAAAACACACACCAAAAACCACACACCAACAAAACCAACAACAACAACACAACCAAACAAACACAAACAACCACAAAACCACCCACAAACCACAACCAAAACAAAAAAACAACAACAACAAACACAACAACAAACAACCAACACAAACACACCACAACACAAAAACAACAAACAAACAACAACAACAACAACACAACACAAAAACAACCAACAACCACACAACCAACAACACACAACAAACAACCAACAACACACAAAACCCACACAACACAAAACACAAACACACAACACAAAACACTAACACACACATACACCACACACCAACACACACATACCACACACACAAAAAACACACATACACACACACACAAACCACACACATACCCCCACACACCAAAAACACACACATACAAAACACACAAAACACAAAACATAACACCACACAAACCCACACATACACCACACAAACACAAAACACATACACACACACAAACACACACATACAAAACACCACAAACACACACATACACACACACAAACACACACCTCCAAACACACAAATCACACACATACACACACCACAAACACACACTACCCACACAAAAACACACACATACACCACCACAAACAACACACTACACACACACAAACACACACACAAACACAACACAAACAAAAAACACAAAAACACAAAACAAACACATACCCCCCACACAAACACCACAAACACATACCCACACACACACCCGACACACACACACACACATAAACCACACAAACCCCACAACATACACCACACACATACACCCACACATACACACACACATACCCCCACACTACATACACAAACAAACACCACACACACACAAAAAATACACACACCCAACCCAAACATACCCACATCCCACACTCAAAACACACAACATACACACTAAAACACATATCCACACACACAAAAAAACACACTTTCCAAACATACAAAAAAACACACAAACATACAAACACCCACACCCAACACACAATCAACCAAAAACACACCCCAACACACAAACACAAATACACACTCACAAACCAAAAACACACAAAAACACACACACAACACCAATACACACACACAAAAAAAAAAATCCACACACAGCCAACACAAAACACAAAAACACACACAACCTAAAAACACAAACACACACACAACTCACACCACAAACATACAAAAAACACACAAACATACATCCACATACAAAAAATAATCACACACACACCAACAAACCGACACACACAAACACACACACATACACCCAAACACATACACCCCCATACACAAACACACACAAAAAAATTCCCAAGAAAACTTACAAAACATAACACATACAAAATACACCACCCCCTTACCCCGTGTCCAGCCTTTTACCCCACCTATCACACCCCCATCTTAACCCCCCATAAAACCCCAATACACCTACCCCCCAACTCCCAAACCCAAATGACCACCCAGCTAGATAACCCCCAAAACTAAAATTTACAGCCCAAAATACATTGAAAAAATTATCATAACCAACTTAAACACCACAACCAAAACAACATAAATACAAAAAAAACAGTACCCCCCACGATAAATCAAAGCACAAAAAAACCAATATATAATCCTGCAATACAAAATCAGGTAAGGTCACAACGTCTACTAAAAGACTCCTTGTGAGGCTAATCATAGCAGAGCCATCAGTGCAGAGACATTACACAAAAAAATAAAAAATGAGAACCCATTAATCCCCCATATTATTGTTCATAATCCCTGGCAGCATTGGATTGTAAATTATAAAGTAATAAAATATAATATTTGAAAATTAAAAATTTACAGTTAATTAAAAAATATTAAAATGATAATTGATAAGGCTTGGAACGAGCTCATAAAGGAAATACAATTTACTAGAAATTAGAAAAAGTATGATGAGTGGAAAACATAATGGAGAGGGATGGAAATTTTATTTATTTATTTATTTATTTATTTATTATTCATTTATTTATTTGTTTATTTATTTTTTGTGTCTGATGGATAATGTTATTTTTCCTTTTCCTACAGGCTGGATGGAAAGAGAATTTAGCCACTTTCATGAATGAATTGAAAAACATCAAAGCAACAGGGCTATCTACGCTTGGACCAGCGATAAAGAATGTTTTTGATGTTCTCAACATCAATCGCATGCAGTCAGGTATGGTTATGAGACTATAAAGATATATATATATATACATTTTTTTTTTTTCTAAATAAATGTTTTATTTATTTATTTATTTTTTGTTTGTAGTATTTTTTTCTTTTTCTTGTTTGTTATAAATGTCCTTTTGATATATTATTTGCGAAATAATGAAATGGATGGTGTAGGACCATGTGGGCCTGGGAGATGCCAGCATCCTTTTCTTTTTCAGTGATGTAAAGTATAATTCATTGTAGTGTATATTAACATTTCATTCATTAAATGTATATTTACTTTTTATCAATTTACGTTTGAGTGATATTAGTTTGTGTGATACCACACCCATGCTTCTATGACAGTATTATTACTATTATTGTTATTATTGTAGTTGTTAACCCATTGCTGACGGACATGTCACTTACAGCCATGCCATGCCCACTGAGTTTACTTGTTTAATTGTTTTTACATAGATGGCTACACTTGTACTAAGTCACTAATGAGCCAATTACGAGTACTGCCTGTCCTGCCCATTTACCCTTTTCTTTAATTTATGAAAATATTTTACGTTATCTTATTTTGCTATTACTATTGTTTATAACATTATAGAAATTATAATGTTTATGATAAGAATAACACCATCGATATTCATAGCACAAGTAAAAAATACATTTTCCCACCAATTCAAGGAAAGGTGAAATCAGGTAAGGCAGAGTCATCTATGTGTAGAGACATTTCACAAAAAATGTAAAAAATTAGCACAGCATTTTTTTTGTTGCTGTTATTGTTAGTATAATAATAATGATAATTATTATTTATTTATTTATTTATTTTTTTTCTTATTAATGTTTCTGTTATTCTTGTTATTGTTATCATTGTTGTTATTGTTATTATTGTTATTATTGTTATTGTTATTATTGTTATTATTGTTATTATTATTATTATTACTACTACTACTACTACTACTACTACTACTACTACTACTACTACTACTACTACTACTACTACTATTACTACTATTTCTATTTCTATTTCTATTTCTATTACTATTATTATTATTATTACTACTACTACTACTACTACTACTACTACTACTACTACTACTACTACTACTACTACTACTACTATTACTATTTCTATTACTATTACTATTATTATTATTATCAGTATTATGTTATTGTTATTGCTTTATTATTATTATTACTGCTGTTGTTATTGTAATTAATACTGTTATTGTTATTGTTGTTATTGTCATTTTTGTTATTATTAATACTATTAATATTAATATTATTCATATTATTAATGTTATTAATGTTATTAATGTTTTTGTTGTTAATGTTATTGATATTAATATTATTAATATTGTTATTATTATTATTTTATTATTATTATTTTTATTGTTATTATTATTATTATATTATTATTATTATTATTATTATTATTATTATTATTATTATTATTATTATTATTATTATTATTATTATTATTATTATTATTATTATTATTTTTATTTTTTAACATCAACCCAATGCCGCCGGGGAAAATTAATATTTTTTCTGAAATGTCTCTGCACATAGATGGCTCTGCTAGTGCTTAGTCACAAAGGAGTCAATTACTAGGCGGGAAAAAAATATTTTTACTAGTGCTATGAATATCGATGGTGTTATTTTTATCATAAACATAATTACTATAATGTTTTAAACATAAGTAATAGCAAAATAAGAACAGAATATTTTCGTAAATCAAAGAAAAGGGTGACCTGCAGAGACAGGCAGTACTTGTAATTGGCTTATTGGTGACTTAGTACAAGTGTAGCCATCTGTGTGCTAAAACAGTCAAACAAGTAACTCAGTGGGTATAGCACGTACGTATACATCATGCCCGTTGGCATTGGGTTATCATCATCATCATCATCATCACTATTACTACTATTTATAATTATTGATATTATTATTATTATGCATTATTATTGCTATTGATTATCATTACTGTTTTTATTCATTATTATTTTTATAGTTAATTATTACTATTATTTATTATTAGTTATTATTACTAGTCTGATTGTTTTTTTTTTTTTTTTTTTTTTTTAGAGTTTTTTTAGTTTTTTTTCTTTGCTTCATTCTTTTGTATTATTATTATTGAAAACGTTTACATGATTCTGAGATATTGCATATCATTATAGCCTCGAGACGTATAAACATATACAGGAAATACAGTCACTGATTCATAGGCATTATCTTGCAGGTATTGACACTTACGGAACTGGACGCAGCCCATTTTTTCTTGAGCCTTCAGTAATCATCATCATAACAGATGGAGGAAAACTGACATCACAGCAAGGAGTTCAAGATGATGTAAGCACGAGTCTGTAATTTTATGTCACGCCCCAAGATTTGTTTGTTGTTTTGCATTTTTCTTTCTCGTCTTTTTTTTTTTTTTTCTTTCTTGTCTTTTTTTTTTTTCTTTCTTTCTTTCTTTCTTTCTTTCTTTCTTTCTTTCTTTCTTTCTTTCTTTCTTTCTTTCTTTCCTTTCATCCTTTTCATTTTCTGCCTCTTTCTACTCTTGTTCATTTTCCTCCTCTTCCTATTCCTTTTCATTTTCCTCCTTCCTACTTTCCTCTTCATCTTCCTCATCTTCCTCCTTTTTGATTTCCACCTTTTCATTTCCCATTTCTCCTTTTTGTTTTCCACCTTTTCATTTCCCATCTCTTCCTCCTTTTTGTTTTCCTCTTCCTATTTCTTTTCGTTTTCCTCCTCTTCCTATTCGTTTTCCCCGTCCTCTTCCTCTTCCTTTTCCTTTCCGTTTCCTCTTCCTTTTCCTTTCCGTTTCCTCTTCTTTTTCCTTTCCGTTTCCTCTTCCTTTTCCTTTTCGTTTTCCTCTTCCTCCTCTTCCTACTCCATTTCGTTTTCCTCTTCCTCCTCTTCCTATTGCTTTTCATTTTCCTCCTTTTCCTCTTCTATTGCTTTTCGTTTTCCTCCTTTTCCTCTTCTATTGCTTTTCGTTTTCCTCCTTTTCCTACTCCATTTCGTTTTCCTCCTTTTCCTACTCCATTTCGTTTTCCTCCTCTTCCTAATCCCTTTCGTTTTCCTCTTCCTCTTCATATTCCTTTTCATTTTCCTCTTCATACTTCTTTTTGTTTTCCTCCTCTTCCTATTTCTTTTTGTAATCCTCCTCTTCCTATTTCTTTTCGTTTTCCTCCTCTTCCTATTTCTTTTCGTTTTCCTCCTCTTCCTATTCCTTTTCCCCGTCCTCTTCCTCTTCCTTTTCCTTTTCCTTTTCCTTTTCCCCTTTCCTCCTCTTCCTATTGCTTTTCGTTTTCCTCCTTTTCCTACTCCATTTCGTTTTCCTCCTCTTCCTAATCCCTTTCGTTTTCCTCTTCCTCTTCTTCCTATTCCTTTTCATTTTCCTCTTCATACTTCTTTTTGTTTTCCTCCTCTTCCTATTTCTTTTCGTTTTCTTCCTCTTCCTATTTCGTTTTCCTCTTCCTCTTCCTACTCCATTTTGTTTTCCTCTTCCCCTTCATACTCCTTTTCGTTTTCCTCTTCCTACTCCTTTTCGTTTTCCTCTTCCTCCTCCTTTTCGTTTTCCTCTTCCTCCTCCTTTTCGTTTTCCTCTTCCTCCTTCCTCCTTCTCCTCCTCTCCTCCTTCTCCTCCTTCTCCTCCTCCTCCTCCTTCCTCCTTCTCCTCCTCCTTCTCCTCCTCTTCTTCCTCCTCCTTCTCCCCTTTCTCTCCTCCTCCTTCTCCTCCTTCCTCTCTCCTCCTCCTTCTCCTCCTCTCCTCCTCCTTCTCCTTCTTCTCCTTCTCTCCCTTCTCCTCCTTCTTCTCCTCCTTCTCCTCCTCCTTCTCCTCCTCCTTCTCTCCTCCTTCTCCTCCTCCTCCTCCTCCTCCTTCTTCTCCTCTCCTCCTCCTCCTTCTTCTTCTCCTCCTCCTCCTTCTTCTCCTTCTCCTCCTCCTTCTTCTCCTTCTCCTCCTCCTCCTTCTTCTCCTTCTCCTCCTCCTTCTTCTCCTTCTTCTCCTCCTTCTCCTCTCCTTCTTCTCCTTCTCCTCCTCCTCCTCCTCCTCCTTCTCCTCCTTCTCCTCCTCCCCTTATCTTTCTTTACTTTCTACTTGTCCTTGTGCTTTTCCTCCTCTTCCTTTTCCTCCTTCTTGTTCTTTCCCTCCCCCCCTCCTTTTCATCTTTCTTGTTCTTTCCCTCCCCCCCTCCTTTTCATCTTTCTTGTTCTTTTCCTCCCCCCCTCCTTTTCACTTTCCTTTTATTTTATCCCTTCCCTGCCTCTTCCCTCCCCCCCTCCTTTTCATCTTTCTTGTTCTTTTCCTCCCCCCCTCCTTTTCACTTTCCTTTTATTTTATCCTTCCCTGCCTCTTTCCCTCCCCCCCTCCTTTTCATCTTTCTTGTTCTTTTCCTCCCCCCCTCCTTTTCACTTTCCTTTTATTTTATCCTTCCCTGCCTCTTTCCTTCCTGTGATTTTTTTCTCTCTCCATTTTCTCTTCCTCTTCCTTTTCCCTTCCCTTTTGTCTTTGTTTTCCTCCTCATCTGCCCTTCCCCTTTTACTGCCTTTTCATCTTTCTCTACCTCTCCTACTTCTCACTCATTCCCTTTCTCCTTCCTCTTTTCTTCTACCCCTTTCCCTTCCCCTTCCCCTTTCCCTTTCCCTTTCCCTTCCCCTTCCCCTTCCCCTTCCCTTCCCTTCCCCTTCCCCTTCCCCTTTCCCTTCCCCTTCCCCTTCCCCTTCCCCTTCCCCTTCCCCTTTCCCTTTCCCCTTCCCCTTCCCCTTCCCCTTCCCCTTCCCCTTTCCCTTTCCCTTTCCCCTTCCCCTTCCCCTTCCCCTTCCCCTTCCCCTTCCCTTTCCCTTTCCCTTTCCCCTTTCCCCTTCCCTTTCCCTTTCCCTTTCCCTTTCCCTTTCCCTTTCCCTTTCCCTTTCCCTTTCCCTTTCCCCTTTCCCTTTCCCTTCCCCTTTCCCTTCCCCTTTCCCTTCCCTTCCCCTTCCCCTTTCCCCTTTCCCTTTCCCTTTCCCTTTCCCTTTCCCTTTCCCTTTCCCTTTCCCTTTCCCTTCCCTTTCCCTTTCCCTTTCCCTTTCCCCTTTCCCTTTCCCTTTCCCTTCCCCTTCCCCTTCCCCTTCCCCTTCCCCTTCCCCTTCCCCTCCATTCTCCCTCCCCTTCCTCTTTCTCTTTTTCCGCCTATTTCTTTTTTTCCGTCATATCCCTCTTCCCTCACCCTCGCCAATTCCCCTCTTCTTCCTCTCTTCCCCCCCCCCCCCCTTCCCCTCTCCCCCTCTCTGTATATCTCTTTTCCCTGGCTTTCCCTTTTTCTTAGTACTTTCCCCTCTCCCTCTTCCCTCCCTTTCTTTCTCCTATCCTCCCACCCCTTCCCCTTTCTCCTTTCCCTCAGCCTTACCCCTCTGCTTCCCTCTCACATGCATGTGTAGTTGCTTTTTAACCCATGCCACCCGGGATGGCATGTACGTACATGCCAATTCCCCCTGTGAGTTCAGTTTATTGATTGTCTTTACACATAGATAGCCCCACAAATACTAGGACACTAGTGAGCCAATCATTAGTACTACCTATCTCACCTTTTTACCCATTTCCTTGATTTTTGGAAATATTTCTTTGTATCTTATATTACTGTCAAGAACATAATAATTATTATAATGTTTATAATAATAATAACCACATCACTATTGAGAGCATTAGTAAACTCAAGGAAAGGTGGAATTAGGTGGTGTCACATGGTGTACTAAATGACTTCTTTCAATCTCAAGCTCAATATTAATGCATAGGGCACTGGTAAGGGCATATCACACACACATGATTGGTCGTGGGAGTGGAGGAATGGATGAAAGTATAAGTGGCATTGTGTTTGTGAAGGTGCTTATTTGTCTGTGGTTTGAAGTGTTCTTGTTTCTATGATGTGTTAAGGTAGCCTATTCCAGTTGCATATGGTACATGGGAAGAATGAGTGCTTGTAAGAATTGGTGTTGTGTGTAAGGAACTTGCTGTTATGTGAATTTTGTGTACTACATTTATGTGCTGTTTGTAGGTATTCTTATTTGTTAATGTCCATAAGATTGACTGTGATCTTGTACATGATTGTAAGTCTGTGTACTTGTTTTTATGTCTTGTGCAGATTCTTGTTCATATTTTTCTGTTGGTTGTGATACCAGGTGTACATGTGTAATTGTGTGTAATATTTGCTTTGTTCATGATAAAGTCAGTGTATATGTGTTAAAGATGAGATTGTGAAGTGTACTCCAAGGTATTTGTAGGATGTTGTGTTGTCAATTGTTGATTGTGTAGGTGTAGGGCATTGGAGTATGTGATCTCATGAAATGGAGTACATTGCACTTATCTGATCTGAAAGTCATTTGCTATAACTTTTCTCACTGTTAAAGGGCATTGATGTCATGTTGAAGGAGTCTGCAGTCATTTTCAGTGTTAATTGGTCAAAATAAAAAACAGCTGTTTGTAAAAAGTCTAGCGGAAGTTTTAAGTTGAAAGTCGTTATTGTATTGTGGCTTAAGCACTTGTGGAGGCATCTGTGTGCAGAGACATTTCCCAAAACAATGCTACAGTCAACACTGCATTTGCCTGACAACATGGGGTTAATTAGCACATATCCATGTATCTCTGATGAAGACTGTAAGATGTGATGAAATTGTGCATTCCTCTCTTTACCTTCTATACTTCCTCTAACCCTCCCCTAGATATTCCCTCTGCCGAAGGTAAATCCAATCCCCGGTGCAGAGCTGACCAAGGAGATCTTCCGATGGGATCAGCGGCTGTTCGGGCTGGTGCTGAGGCTCAGTGGGACCCCGGCTCCTGACCCCATGGGGCTTGTACCCAGTGACAACTCCCCCCTCGACAAGCTTTGTGAGCAGACGGGAGGTAAGTTGCTTGGGTGACCGTTATGATTTTATTTTTGCAATTGTTTAATTTACCAATTTTGTATGATTCTTTTCAATTTTAGTGCATGTATAGAGATTCCTTTAATAATTAACGTGTTTCACTTTTTATTTTATTTATTTTTTAATATTTACATATTCAGTAATATCTTGGTTCTTATATTCATTTGTTTATCTTGTGTTTTAAGAATACTGAAAGCAACTAAATATTGAAGAAAAGAATTGTTTTATATGTTAATTTTCGTTAGTACAGAATATTTTTTGTTGATCTTATGCAAGTCTGATATACTGCCATTTGTTAATAGATTTTTGTTTCTATCACAGGGCGTTCATATGCAGTTCGTTCTCATCGAATGTTCCAACAGTGTATTGACAGCTTAGTACAAAAAGTACAAAGTGGGGTTGTCATAAATTTTGAAAAAATTGGCCCCGACCCTCCTCCTATCAATTCTGATGGTAAACTGTTTTTCCTTGGTATAAAACTGACATACGGACTAATGATATTTTTTGTAATATTTTAAATGTACATATGATTGATAGCTTTGCCTACCTGTTAACTGTATTTAATTTTGTTTTAGGTTTCCCTTTTCTCCTCCTTTTTTACCCCTACTTGTTTCTTTTTCTGTAGATTGCTGCTGGTGCTTTTTCACCTTAACACTTGACTTTAAGGGCCCAAAAACAGGCACCATGGTTCATAATGAATCCGAAGGGTGTTGCTGGTCCAATATCCTTAAGGGAGGACACAGAATTCATAATGATAAATAAAAGTCTCCCTGGACCAATAACCCCTTTAACCCAAATCCTCCGGGTGGCATGAAGAGATGACGGCACCTTACTGGCCAATGTTCCGGCCGTCATGATAGGTGACGGCACCCTTGCTGCCGGGCGTCATGAGTGATGACGGTCTCAATTTTACGTTTTTATTTTTTCTGGACACTCCATTCCCACAAAACTGATGGAGATTGTTCTTGAGTTCCCTTTCCCCCCATGCCCCCATCCTCCCTCCCTGTTCCCCCCAGTCCCCCCCATCCCCACATTTCGCCCCCCCCCTCTTCCCCCCATCTTGTGCTGGAAATAATACAAATGAGGTACGCTAAAAAGGTGATGGTGACGAGGTGATATATACAAACTTATCTGATGACGCAAATCATTCTCAGCCACACCAAAATTGATTATTTCGCGTTTTACATTTGTTCGCGAATTTTTATAAAAGAAAACATCGAATCTACGGACTTCCCTACTCACCTTTCAATAACGTTTTACATCTCTATTCATTTTTGGAGAATACATGCTAATGAGGCTCTATATTGTTACATAATCATAATCATATAAATGTATAAAGACTATTATGTAAGACAAATACATGAACAATGTTACTAAGTCATTTTTGCTATCTTCACAAACGAAGTCAGCTACGGAGGTGACGGAGATTCGTTCTTGAGGAGATCCCTCATTCCTCCTCCCCCATTACCCCATAACAAGCATTCTTCTGGAAACGAGGTCGTATGCAATTATACAAACGAGGCCGGCTAAAAATCTGACGGTGACGAGGTTTCCTATGACCTTACCTTTTGACTAAGATCACTGTTAGCCAGACCTCTGTTCCTTGAACATGCCTCGTATTCTCACAGTTTCTCGCGCTCGTGCTTCTCGCTTTTCTGCTGGCCGACCATCTGGCCGCAGAAGCGATTTACTAGCGCCCACTGCCACGAGGGGAGCACACGCCCGTGAAGGCTTCATGTCTTTCACGGACGTGGGTGAGCCTCAGCCATCGACATCCCGCGAACCCGTCGTCGCTCCAGTGCCTGCCGTTCCCCTGCTCGGAGACTCCGACTGGGAGGACGAGGAAGAAGTGGACGAGGATCAGGTAGACGATCCTGACTACTTCGACGACGGGGACGATGCAGATAGTGACTGCACATATGATGAGTTGGACCGGGACGAAGTCACTCTTGACTACGTCTCTGCCCACGACACCTCCATCGACTCCGATGAGCCTTTGTCGGAGTACGCCCGCCGCCATGCCGCCCGCAACGCCCCTGGGTCCAAGGGTTGGAAAGGTTGGTTCAAGGAGGAGAACGTGCCGCGTCGCCACGGCTTTTGCGGTACTCCAGGCCTGAAGGAGGAACTGGGACTTGAGGAGGACTCAACGCCCAGGGAGATCCTGGACTGTTTCTTCCCCCCTGACCTTTGGCAGACATTGGAGACCCAGACGAACTTGTACGCTGAGCAGCACCCGCAACACCAATCGTCGCATATGAAGGCCTGGGAAGATAGCACTGCAGAGGAGCTGCAGAAGTACATAGGTCTTCGTCTTCTAATGGGTGTACAGCCCCGACCTTCTTACAGGCATTATTGGTGTGATAATCCTCTTTTGAACAGCTCTGTTTTCCGTCAGACTATGACGAGGGATCGGTATGACCTGTTGACAGCGAACCTCCACTTCAGTGACAACGAAGATCCAGCAGCAGCAGACGACAGGTTGTGGAAACTGAGGCCTGTAATGGACACGCTGCAAAGGACCTTCAAGGAAGTCTTCACTCCGGAGGAGAAGATAGCTGTCGACGAGTCACTGTGGGCTTACAGGGGACGTCATCATGCTGTCCAGTACAACCCGTCCAAGAGAGCAAGGTTTGGCATGAAAGTCTACAAACTATGTTCCAGTGATGGTAAGGCAGCAGGATATACTTCGGCTTTCCGAGTTTACATGGGGCAAGACCGAAGTGACGTCCCCGCAAGCATGAAGGCAGTCGTAGACCTTATGCATGAAGCAGGTCTCTTCGAAAAGGGGTACCAGTTGTACCTTGACAACTGGTACTCCTCGCCCACCCTCTTCCACTACCTACAGTCCCGGAAGACAGAGACCGTCGGCACGGTAAGACTAAATAGGAAGTTCATGCCAAAGGATTTATCTGTGAAGAAGAAGGGCGAAGTCGACATCAGGACCTCGAGGGCAGGGATGTTGGCGATGTCATGGTTCGACAAGAAACAAGTCAACATCCTGTCGACCATCCACAGGGGAGATGAGATGGTCGACCTCCCACCCAATAGAAGAGGGGAGGTCCGAAGAAAACCTCTGAGTATTGTCGACTACAACAAAGGGATGAAAGGAGTGGACATAAGCGACCAGCTAGCTCAGTCATATCCAGCAGCTAGAAAAACGAATAAGTGGTATGTGAAATTGTTTTACAACCTGCTGGATATGGCTATAATAAATGCGCATGCAGTGCATAAGTGGATGGGCGGAAAAATGACACAACTGGAATTCCGCGTCCAGCTTATAGCTGAGTTGCTGCAGCGGCCGACGGGGTTGAAGGTGAGGAGGACAAGGAGCGTGACACCTCAGCGAGCGGCAACACCATCGCGATCTCCCCGGTCACCTTCCCAGCCCCGCTCCAACAATATGACCCACACTATCGAAGAAAATGATGGTGGGAAGTATCGCCGCTGCAAATACTGCCGACAGACGAAAGGAAAAAGGACCATGTCTCGCTTCGTCTGTCGGCTATGCGATGTCGCATTATGTCCCCCTTGTTTTACCCCTTACCATGCAAATTGAAATGAAAAATAAAAATCTGATGTAAAAATTTGTTTATGTCAACCAAACCTCGCATCCTCATCAATGAACATGATATAAAACCATAATACAAAAGCTGTGCCCCTATAATATCTGATATGGACAGTATGGAGAAAGGATAATATAATAAAAGAGTAAAAAAGATGAGAAATTCAATACATTTTCCAATATAAGGTCGCAAAAAGCGATTTATTCTCGATTTTACACATACAGTTTTCATCAATCTTAGTAAAACCAAGTAGCATTGGAGTAATCCCGCACTATGTGTGCGTAGCGCGTACCCCACCCCGCGGGATAAATCCCCGGAATATGAGTTTAGGCCTACGCGGTAGCCTCCCGGAAATGCCCGTAGAGCCAGGGATCGCCGACCCGGAGGATTTGGGTTAAGCCAGTACTCTGGCTTAAGGTGGGAAGTTTCCCAAAACACCCATGACCTGTC
Source organism: Penaeus chinensis (assembly GCF_019202785.1). Classification (NCBI taxonomy): domain Eukaryota; kingdom Metazoa; phylum Arthropoda; class Malacostraca; order Decapoda; family Penaeidae; genus Penaeus; species Penaeus chinensis. The sequence goes on from NC_061849.1 coordinate 17,923,267, forward strand.
GAGCATTTGCTGGATGGAAATAATTAGAACTCCAGTTAACTGTAATGATGCTGCAGAGTTGTCGTCATACACAAGAAGTTTGATATATAATATTTTTTTTCTGTAGGGAAGGAGGCGCCTGATGTGATTGAAGTGGACAAAGAGAATCAGCAGAACAATGCAGATACCAATGGTGGTGGCAATGGAGAGAGGGGACTGGGTGGGGGAGGAGGGGGCATGCTGGGCCACATGCTCCAGAATGGAGGCCGGCCGCATACCCCCAACTCAATGCCCCTTCCACCAACAGCCCCTAGCAACGCGTGGCACAACTGTCGCAAGATGATCTATGTGCCGAGACCCGCTCAGAGAGGGAGTCCTTCAGGTTTTTGGCCCATCCCAGAATCCTTTTGGCCTGATATAAACACACTTGCGCTTGTAAGAATGCTCTGGTTAAGATCTGTTTTTTTTCTTCTTTTCCTTTTTCTTTTCTTTTTTTCTCTTTTTTAAGGTATATATTTTTTCTCTTGTCATGCTGACTAGTTTACTGCTTGTTTTTGATAGTGGAAAATAATTTTGACTAATATTATTTGTTATTTCAGTTTTGTTTGAACTCCCACTGATATATTTTTTATAGTTACTATATCATCATTTAAATTATCAGTGTGAATTAAGTTGATAGGCAATGTTCCATAAATCATTGGATAGTAAAGTATTAGTATAAAACTTTTCCTTGTATATTTGTATTCATTAATCTTCTCAGTATCACAAAATAAGAAAACTTCATCATCTTCATAAACTTTATTGACTCATACTTGTTATGTTTTCTTTCAGCCTGCAAGAAGTGCACATCCAAATGTGAAATTTACATGCACGAGTCAGGAACCTATGGTGATTGATAATCTCCCATTTGACAAGTATGAGCTGGAACCCTCACCTCTCACACAGTACATCCTTTCGAGAAAGCAACCAACAGTTTGTTGGCAGGTAAGTTTCACTTCATGGTTTATTGTTGAAGTAAGGATATAGAGATTAATTTATCAAGACTGATTTTTGTGATTAAAATTAGTGATTTTGTTGCAGGCTTATGCTTGGAATAGGATTGTTTTTTGTCAAGAGAATGTTTATGGAAATTATCATTATCTTTTTTTCAGGTTTATATACCTAATAGCAGTAAGAATAGTGATGTAGGACACCCCTTTGGTTACCTCAAAGCCAGTACAACTTTGCAAACTGTGAACCTTTTTGTAATGCCGTACAACTACCCAGTCCTTCTGCCACTCCTTGATGACCTTTTCAAGACACATCGTCTCAAACCCACCAAAGAATGGAGGATACAGTTTGACAATTATCTCAGAACTATGCCCCCATACTATGCTAATGTAAGTGTTTTTTTTTTTGTTTTTTTTCCTTTTTTCTTTTCTTTTTTTTCCTCCTCTATCTTGAAATAAGTGATTATGATTGAGGATGACATGAAGTGCTTCTGATTTCAGTTGAAAAAAAAATTGTGCCATATATTTGGTGGGACTTCTTTTTCTTATTTCATTTTCTTCCTTCATAGCCCTTGAAACGTGCCCTAGGTCGGATGGGTGCACCAAACCTTGTCCCAGACAACCTTGACAACTCTCTCAGTTTTCAAGTCACTAACCATTTGAAGAGATTAAAAAACCAGGCCAAGCTTGAGTATGAACGAATATGCCTTGAGGTATGTGATCATTTCGAAATGCATAGTGTGTATTGTGTTTATATTGGAAATAAGTAATGGAATAATACTAATAGGGATGTTTTACATTTACATTAGTATTATTTCTTATGATTATTAATGTTATTATTGTTATGATTATTAATGTTTTTATTTCTTATGATTATTAATGTTATTATTTCTTATGATTATTAATGTTATTATTTCTTATGATTATTAATGTTATTATTTCTTATAATTATTAATGTTATTTATCCTTATTGTAAAAGCTAACCACATGAACATCTGTGACATCCATTGTACAGTCTTTTATATCATGCATCTCTTTGAGTACTATTTAGGTATACCTGGACACATTTGTAATATTCCAAGTTACCATAGATCAAGATTAGAGGGACACTAGTGAAGATTAAGATTTTATATGTTCAAAATTATCACTGGTACTGCATAATGCTATGAATTGGATATTTTACAAAAAAACATATCAAACTACAACCCTTGTAGTTATATGATCTGTATTTTGTAGAATGTCTAATTCATGGTATGTCTATATTTTGTTAATTTTTGGACACTAAAGACTTGCATGACAGCATTTAGAACTTGTAGTAAGAAGTCTGGAAATCCACTACAGTGATAATTGAAGTTTGTCTATGCAGATCAAGTATATATATAATTTTTGTTTAGTTTCATTTGATTTTAAAAGATTTGCTCAAAATTTTTAGGTTGAGAAACGGTTAGCCCAAACGAGCTGTGTAGTCCACGAGGGCATTAGAGTACAGCCTCGGAGACCATTGTGCCGACACCTTACTTCAAACCACACACTCCAAGGTAATGTTTCCTTCAGCAACCCTAAGTTATCATTTCTTTCTTTCTCTTCTGAAACTGCTTTATATTTCTCTTGTGTATGACGACTTATATGAAGAGAAAGCAAAGAGGTAGTTGACATAAATAGTGTAGGGAAACCATTCTTAATAAGCTGGCTTTTCCAGATAAGCTGTCTCACCTACGTGATCAAGTGACTGAGTACTCCAACTTTGTGCTGGCTGTCCGTGAAGGGGAAGTGAGTCCTCAGATGTACAGAAACCCCTTTGACATTCCTAGAATTTCCCTGCTCGACCAATTGACTCGCATGAGGGCTAACTTCCTACAGGTTAGAGAGCCTTTTTGTTATGATCAGTTTTATTTAGTTGCTTATGTATTTATTTACATATTGTATATATTTTTTACTTAATTTTTATAGAAGAATTGGCTAGGTTGCTAGTTCATATTCATCTTGCTGATTAGAGGTGTAAATCTGTGAAATAACACAAGAAATAGCATGGGTTTTTTGTATTTTGATTATTACAATTGTGGGTACTAGGCATTTCATTCTTGTTATTTTGTTTAAAAATAAAAGAAATTGACAAGGACAGTAATGTATGAACTGTATTACAAGGCATAATGTATAAATTATATTACCAGAGTGTGTATTTTATGATTAAGGGGGTTATTAATTTCCTATTGAAATAAATGATTACATCAGTTAACCTTTTACTTTTCTTCTTTCTTACAGTCTTCACTACCACATCTCTTAACAGACCGTGACGTGGACCAGTTACATTGTCGACCCATTAGTCAGATGGGTAATTATCAGGTAAGTTCATAAGGGCATGATCTGTGTAAGGCTGTAACCACACTGAACAGAATGTGATGTGATGCAATGCGATACAATGTGAGAAATGAGTGCGGAAGTTTCCATGGTAATAAGCGAAGCTTCAATGATAAGTTATTTTTGACAACTCACAATATGCTTGTAATCATCTTCATGATTATGAATATCATTATGATAAATATAATTATCTATGGTAAATACAGATACAATTATTTATGATGGATGAAATTGTGTCCCAAAAGGCTGTCTTGGACCAATTGTCCTACAGGACATAACATTATTTAATGTTTTGTTAATTTAGACCTTCATCTATAACATGATCTTCAATATATTCACATTAATGCACTCAGTATCATGGTTGCATTAAAGTGTATGTTAAGATTTTTATGGCACAGATAAAAAGGAAATTATCAAATTATTTTATAAATGCAACTTTTCTGATAACATAGCCTCAAATATACAGGAGGATGTAATCAATGATGGAAAATATAAATTTAATTATCCATGAAATATATGAATATGATTATTTATGATGGATCTAGCTAAAATTGTCTGTAAAAGTATAGATAGATATGAATATAATTATTAATGTTAGAAATAAACATAATCATTCATGAAAAATGCATAAATATCATAATCAGTTATTTATTATAAACAATTGTGTGTGAGGAAAAGCATAATTTCTGTGGTAATTCAGATCCGTTAATTAAACCAGTAAAGAAATAATTTTAAGGAAGGGACATGCAAACTTGCCATTATGAGCAGTTCGGCCAAAGGCTGGGGTTCTGGGAGAGACTTCCCCTGAGTGCACAAACCTCATTTAGCATTTAGAAAGGGGCTTTTGCATTATTTCCATTGATAAACGACTGGGGAATGTAGTGTCCTTGAACCATGACTGGAAGAGCACCAGCTCCAGTGAAGATGGCATTTCCATGCTCGACATCCTATTTAGGTGCAGGTGGTATTTCAGAAAAGTGAGTATTTCAAAAAAGTAAAAAATGACACAAATAACAAAATGTTATTTATTGTTATTATTATATAAAAAGAGAAAATAACATTGCCAAGTGGAGGCATAGTTGTCACTGCATTAGTGTTCGTGTGAACCTGGCCTGCCAACTGTGCACCCATCAGAGTTGCTGCTTACTTAAGCCCAGATTTCGGGCCATGTGGTTGCGGTGAAGCAACTGGGTTCCTTTGGTTAACCAGTTAATCCCTCCGTAACACTATTAGAAATCTCTGTCATAGAATCCGATGATTTCTGGCAGACTCCACTTGGAACAGGAGTACGCTGCATGTAGCGGAACTTCCCACTTGATGAGCGTGACATGGCAGTAACGGTTTAATACCGATATTTATTAAAATAAACCCAAAACTGTAACTCCTGATTTATCCCAACCTGTCTTCACAGCTGAGGAACAACCAATCTATCTTATCAGATTCAGTTCATATTGCATCACATTCTGTGTGGCTGCTGCCTAAGATATTGGTATTTTGCTGATAAAGAATATGGCGTTCTTTGTGCAATTATATTTTAGAGGAAAAGCTTATGTGTAAATAAATTTAACTAATCTTTTGAAATTCTATATGTATATCTTTAATTGTCATTTGTACTTCAGGATTATCTTAAGAAGATGACTCCACCACTCCGTGAAATAGAATCGACCCCAGTGAGGCAACACATGTTTGGAAATCCATTCAAGATTGATAAGGTTTGTGTTTGTCATTTCAGTAGTGTATGTAAGTTATTTCATCATATATATGCATATTTATTTTATGGGTGTATATTTTTCTCCTTTTTTTAAAGTAATTTTCGTATATTTAAAATTGGTGTATTTTTTCCTTGTATGTATCATAAATTGAGTAGGCTGAAACTAGATATTGCATACTACAGTAAATCTTTGGGCATCCATGCAGATCCATCCCTTTTCACTGATATCTTCATCTTATTCAGTGGCTGTTGGCAATTAACACACACATTCTCTTGTAAAGAGATAATCCAGTACCATCCAGCACTAAAGGCATAACCTCTTCTTGGCATACATAATCATCATTGAGAAGTGCCATTGAAACTCATACTAAATGGCTATATTTTGCAGAATGAGTTACTATTTGATGCTCATATTTTTAACCATTCCTATATCCAAGATGCTTCAGTCTGGTATGAAATGGCTGGGATATGCTTTTCCTAGGCACTTCAGGTAACCATTTGAACTTAACTGGAAGTAACATATTAGGAGGGAAGAGAGAGAGAGAGAGAGAGAGAGTGGAACTGATCCCAGGTTCTTCATTGTGAGTTAGAATTATCCAGATACCTAGTTGACATTACTTGCCAATAGCATATCCCAAATGGAAAATATTGTGGTATATCCTGGACAGATATCTGGGATCTCTCAAGGTCTTGCTGCTGAGTGTGTTTGGGTTAGCCTTCACTGGGTTAAGCCTAACTAGAGTACCTCAGACTGGAAAGACCAAAACAGGGTAGCTAGAGTTGGGATATGCTAAAACTGGATAACATATACATAAATTGGTGTGCTAGTCAACTAAAATTTTGATTGGTCTAAAAATTGTGTTTAGTAATATGAAATGACACATGATCGTTTACCTTGCAGAAGATGTCCATGATGGTTGATGAAGCTGATGTGGACCTCATGGGGTCGAGTGGAAGTGCAGGAAGTGGCAGTCGGGGATCTAAGCGTCCAGCGGAGACCCAATCCCCGTCTGGCAGGCCCAACAAGCGCCGGCGTGGCCCCTTGCCCATGGACTTCACTATCCACAGAATCAACAAGAGTCCAAGCTCAAGTCCCAACCCCAGCTTAAGTCCGAATGCCAGCCCGTGCCCCAGTCCTAGTCCTAGTCCAAATGCAAGCCCATGTGGAAGCCCCTGCCCAAGTCCCACTCCTCCCACAACACCCAGCTCTACGCCAAGCCCGTGCCCGAGCCCCAGCCCCACTCCCAGCCCTGTTCCCTCCCTAGGTGGCAACCCTAGTCCTGCTCCAAGTCCACCTGGGTCCTTAACACCCAGCAGAGTGGAGGAACGGCCAGATTTACGGTCGGATGCATCAGCATTGGCAAGACCTGAACGCCCTGACACCCCAGTTTTCCAGCCCACAGGCTATGTTGGCACTCCAACCCCAGGGTATTCCCCAGGCATCATGAGTGTCTCACCTCCTGGCTCACCTGCGTCGCCTTCCTTACCTGATGATCGAGCCATCATACCTCCCTCAGACTTTCACCATATGTTGAATGGAGGTTAGTGTTTGTTTGTTATTATTGATCTTCAAATATATAATTTTTTGGAATCCAGTAATCCTGAAATGGATTTTATAACTTTTAGCTTGTTCATCAGAACCATACTTCCCTCCAAGTTTTAGAACTATTGTGCCATAAAAGCACAAAATTTAGATGCGTAATGACAACTTGACTAACTACCCTGTGCAAATTATTTTCCTATTATTGGTGATATGAATTACAAATTCATTTGTACTCATTTCCAGATGTAACTCCTCCACCCCCAACCATGAGAGATGAAGATGTAGGATCAGAAGCCTATGACTTTGACCTACCTCCCCCAGCACCCAGTCTCACTCCTCCCCCAGAAATGATCTTTGAAGATGGTCTAGAGAAGAATGGGCCTGTGAATAACACTGAACCAAAGAGAGGAACATCACCATATTACCCAGTAGATACACAAGCCACAAAAGTTTATAATAAGGAGCTCAGAATGGCGTGCTTCAAAGAAGTTAAGAAACCTGGCAGAGGTAATTATTTTCTGACTGTATTTGGGAGTATTATATGCATACCATTGTATATGTAAAAACACCCAAACAAACGGTATATAGAATATGATAAACAAGATACTGAATTAAACAAACAAAATTCCTCAGATTTCAGAAGACTCTTCAATCAGCTCAACACGTTGCAAGGTTCCTATGAGTCACGGCTAAAGGTCGTGAAGGAAGTGGTGAACGAGGCAAGCCGATTCAAGAGGCACTCCCTGGTGAAGCTCCTGTCCCAGTTCCTGGACTCAATGACCAATATGGAGAAGGGCTTGGCAACCCAGCCTAGCCTCAGGGTGAACGGACACAGTAGATAGATCTGCTCATCACTTTTTATTTTACAAGAACTAAATGTGAAACAGTACAATATTGTAAGGAATCAATATGTCATATACACATTTTTTGTGATATAATGAGGAGGACTGTAACTAAATTTAGACTGAAATGTAGACCACATTGTAGACTATTTGTTTTATTTATTTTTTGTATTAATAATTTTTATATGTATATATTTTTTTCAAAGCAAATGGTAAGGCACTTGAAAAAAATTATGTTGCAGGTTTACATTTTTTTTCTAACAATTTTGTACTCTTCAATTTTTTTTTATTTATGTGTAAACATCTAGTATGTAAATTTTTGGTTATATATTTTTTTCTTATCATAATTTCACCAAGTGAAATTATGATGTTTATCATTAGTGAACTATTGTATACTTTTTATTACATACATTTTTCAGTGTCTATGCTATTATCATCATCATATATTTTGTTGAATTTTCATGTGTTATTATTGTTATAATCACTTAAACATTAGAAATCCTTATGATGATTAAGTGAAAATCTGTGAAAATGCTCTTTGATTACACCTTTAGGAACTTGCATTAACAAGTTATTTTGTCACTTGGAAGGCTGTTGAAAGTTCCCATTCATACATATCTGGAAGATTTTACACAAGTCTTGGAATGCACTTGTAAAGAGCAAACAAGAAGGTAATTGAGATTTTTTGTTAATCTCAGTTTAATAACTTAGTTATTTTCCTTCTGTTCCTTGTGTTGTATTTTTATATTATGTGTAATAACTATATTCTTAATGTCCTAATGTCTGTCACTCCTAGAAACCATGCAAAAGTACCAAAGGTGATTGGGATTGTCAGAGATCTCATTGAAATGAGTGATAATACAAATTATGATTTTTTCCCCAACAAAAAGCTGGAAAATGGACATAGACATCACAGAGCATTGCTTAAGTGAAGCTGTGCAGATTTTTACAATGTCATCTGTATCAGTCTTGTTTACTTCTTTGTACACACTATGGATGTTCTCTTTATAAATATTGGTTATTTATTTAACTAACTTGTTCCAACAAGAACCAAACAAAACCTTGTGAGCCTGAGGACTGTCTCTGACTTAAGCAAATGTAATGATTCAGTTTTGCACAAATAGTCTGTAAAATGGTCCTTGAACTTGTTCCTGATGTACATTTTTTTTCTTTATTTTTGTTTTATTATTTATTTGTTGAAATATTTTAACAGAAACCTCTAGAAGAGCCACTGTATTCTGTAACAGTGCAGTCATAACATATGTTGAGTGGATAAGGAGGCCAAGAAATTTATCTTTATGAGAACAATTGCTTTGTGATGGTGGTGTAAATATTGTGTATATTTATATTTTATATACAGTATGCAAATACAGTTGATCCTCCAAAATGTGGCTTTATTACCAACCTCCTGAAGTTAACAGAAAATGTTTTTTTTTCCAGTTGCACTTCATATTGAAATTTTCAAGCTGTTTAAAGCGGTGGGGTTAATCCAAATTTTAGAATTTTATTTTGGGTATATATAACCTAAATTCATACTGCTGCCATGTTTTCTCTCTCAAAGTGAAATATTGTTTCATATCCAGAATAGATACATAAGTCAACCAGTGCTTTTGATAATACTGTCTAATATTTTAAAGAGTTATCAAGAAGCAAAAATTATTTTAAGCAATGGAAAAGTTGCAAAACTAAAGAAAAATATTTATTGACAGGTTTGTTTAATTCACAATCACTACAGATCCCCTTTAATCCCTATGCTCATTGTTGTTGTAGGGGGGGCTTAAGAGATGGAGACTGGGGCCCAATGTAGGGGATCACCCCTACCTTTGACCTCAGCCCTCACCTCAACTAATTTTGCATGGTCTTTATTCTTTAACTTTCCTTTTCCTTTTCATCTTCATTCCCTCCTGTCCACTTCCTAAGGTGTGAGAGTCATGCTGAAAGGATGAAAGGCTGGCTTTGTGTCAGTCATGAATGGCTTCCAGAAGTCATGGGCATGATATTCCCTTGGTTATTTACCTAGCCCTTACACCTCATGGGGACCCTGAAGGGTAGACCTCTCCCCATTTATTTCAGGCTCACCGTGGTCAATAATTTTTTTACTTCATATTAGGGGCTTAGGAGAAAAGACTGGGGCCCAATGTAGGGGATCACCCCTATATTGGACCTCAGCCCTTGCCTCAACTAATTTTGCATGGTCTTCTCCCCCTCTCCTTTCCTTCTCTTCATCATCCCCTTCTCTCCACTTCCTAAGTTGTGAGAGCCATGCTCAAAGGATGAAAGGCTGGCTTTGTGTCAGTCATGAACAGCTTCTGGGAGCCATGGGCATGGTATTCCCTTGGTTAATTGTCTAGCTTTTACCTCACATGGGGACCCAGAGGGATAAACCTATTTCCTCTCCCCAATTATTTCAGGCTCACCATGGCCAATAATGAATACATTTCACTCTTTATTAGGGGCATTAAGGGTTCCCCCTTCATCAACTATCCTATCTAAATTTGATTTCATTGCCTCTTTTTTAACCATAGCTCTGACTGATACTACATACCCCCTCCTTGATGTTTGCTGTCAACTCTCTCCATTCTGAATCATCCACCCAGGTCATTACTCAACCTTGACAATACACACCTTCCTCTCTCCCAACATCTTCCACACCATCTTCTACTGCACAGTCTTCTTCAGTCTACCCCCACCCCCCTTATTACTACTATTCATCCTTATTGTCTGTCCTCCCAACAATACTACCTCTCTTCATACCACCCCATCTTCCTCCTGCAATTGTCCTTCTACTGCTTCCCCCTTTGCAAACCTTTTGAGTACACTTTTTGGCCCAGTCAAGTGGGATCAATTCCTATGTGATTCCCCCTCCAGCACCATACTCTGACAATACCCTTCTCTTCCAGCAATGTCTCCAAAAACAAGTAGGCAAAGTTTCCTTTTGCAGTCGTTCTGATATTCCTGCCCAACCTCACACCTCCCTTAATACTTGTAACAGCATTATTTCCATCTCTTGAACTGACTGTCTTGTCTACAACAAGGACTTGTCAGAATGTGAAAACGGCTTACTCGCATGCCTCGTCAGCTATGATGCAATGGCAGTCCAAAGCTACACTATTCCTCCCAGAGTCCAATGTAAGTCCTACACCATTATTGCCAAGATTAGTTTCCATAGACATGACCTCCCTCATGAAGTTTATATTGGTGGCGTGTCCTGCCCTGTCTGACCATATCCACTTCTTCCCTGCCAATCTCAGAAATGTTGGTGTTTTGGCCACCCAGCCAAACACTGTCGTTCTACTGCCTGCTGCCCTCTATGTGCCCAACCTAGATGTGACTGTTCAAGTTGTTCTGCTCACTCATGCACATGTGCCACTTGTGGTGGCCCCCATAATGTATTTTAACTGTACTTTGCTCTGCTTTCCTCCCATCTTCTCAAGAAGTCTTAGCATCTCCCCCATCATCTCTTCCCTCTACTCCTAACCAACCTATCTCTACTATGTCTCTCCCCCCAGTCAAATTCCTTTTCCAATCTAAATCCAATCTCCAATCTATCACTTCCCAGGTGCCTACCCTACCCCTTCTTCTCACTCTACCTGTCATACCAGACAACCTAAATGTTCCACTCCATCTTTTACACCCACCTCTCCTTCTGCTCCTCCCTCTCCTCCTCCACATAAGGAAACCTTTGTTTCTGAAAACTCCCCACCCAATGCTCCTCCAGAAAGTCTTGAAGACATCCTAAAGTTCATAAAGCTGTCTCGAGAGAATGATCCACTCCTTCATCCACTCTCTAATCCCTTATTTGGTCTATGTTCAAAGTATCTGATGATATTGATCTTTCTTCTCTTCAAGTTCCCCCTACCCCGCTTCCTCCCACTCACCCAAAAAATACCCCATCCCCTCCTCCTCCATGTGCATCACCATTTCCTCTTCTTTCCTTAATAGCCTTACCACCCCCATTTAGGTGCTCATCTGACTCGCTTAAGTCACAACAATGCCCTGTGGATCCCTCTCCTCCTGACAGTCTTCCTGATACTTCACCACCTTCCCCTGTTCCCTTATTTCCTTCTCAGGATTCCTCTCCTACTTCCACAACTATCATTTCTTACCGTAATACATTTGATTGTTTTTTAATAGCTCTTTTGCAATTTTCCCATACATTGTTACTCAGACATGCACTCTTCATTTTATCTGATCATCCTTTACCTTTAACCACATCCTTTTACAAAACCCCACTGTATTCCATTTGCTCTGCCTCTATACCCTTTTCATTACCATTCTATCCTACAGCATTCTACAACTTTTGACATCTGACAAGTCTTATCCTAATCATTAACTGATTTTCACCCTTTTCACCACAATACTTTACCATAGTGCTATATGACCTTTGATATCTAGCACATTTATTTCTTTTAACCATTAACCATTTTCCTTTTCATCATCCTTTTGTTCTATCCACTTATCTAAATTGTTAACTAATTTTTGCAATTTTCTCCACAATATTTTATCATAATGCTTCCTACTCCCTTGCCTCCTTCCCCTTCCAAAAACCTTTCCCTTATACCATACCCCATCAGCTCCCTCTCTAAATCGCTACCATACTACCCTCTAGTACTATTCAATCTGCAACTTTACCTTAATCATTAATTCATTCCTAACCCTTTTCACTACTCTCCTTTACCATAGCATAGTGCCATATGACCTTTAATATCATATAGCACTTCGACTATCACTATATTTTGAATACTCTGCTAATGACCGTAGATGTTGATGTGGCAGAAAATGTTCAATAGATAAATAAATAAGGGGCAATGAATCACAATTCACTAGTCCACTTAAATAATTTATTTATCTCAAGCTGTTTTGCAATCATTGGCAATAAATAGGTAATTCTAGACCAAGGTTGGGATGGTTCCTAAGTAAAAGCATAAACTTTCACTGGTAAAAAGATGATGATGGGTTAAAACATTTTCTTTTTTTATCAGTAACAAACTATACTAATTTTAAATATACAAAGTTACCTTAATGTGCTAGATATCTTAATAAAATATTTTTTTAAGCTATATTGGGCTCACTAGGGAAAAAACTCAAAAAAAGAAGTATGCTAGACTTTCTGATTAGTAAATTTCTTATTGCTGTTCACATATACTCAAAGGTAAGTAAAAACATTTATTTTTGTTTTCACATTTATTTATTTTATAATTTCTCTGTTTATCTATTACATAATGCATTTTTGATTTTCAAAGCTGAAACAATATGTAAGGTAAATTATCAAAGTCTGTCATTACTATCTATACTGTGATGATCTTTTAACACAAACAATAGTTAAATAGTAGCATGTATAACTTACTTTGTTCTTTGCATATATACAAAGGCAATTAAAATAGTCTTATTCATCCATGCACTACATAATACTGACAGCTGATTGTAATAATTGATGTGGTATGAACAAATTCTACATCAAATATAAGGACAGCAATTTAAAATTAAACACTTATGCCATCAATACAGTAACAAGATCTATG
>NC_061849.1:17941210-17951210 GCF_019202785.1 Penaeus chinensis
GCTATCAGAACATAGGTTCATGATATGATAAGCTGTCACCTGGTATCTGGATGTCACCTTTCACCAATGGGTTAATTACAGAACAGACTTATTATAACACAGGAATCTGCTTTCCAGTGCTATGTACTTTAGATTTGAGTTCAAACAGAGAAACTTGGATTCTTATTCTAAACTGCACCCATTTGTAGCCACCATTCTCCTTTGTTACATCAAACCCATCTTCACATTCACTGGCTCTTCAAATCTTTTTCAACTATTTACAACTGCCATTCCTAACATAATACTTTTATTAATGACATCAAGGAAAAATGGTCATAGGCATTTGTTCTTTGCAAAATCAAGAGAGAGCTTTACTTAAAGCATCAAAATATTTCCCATCTTTAGACCTTTAGTGTTTAAAGAACAACTTTCTTACTCAGTAACAATTCCATGCGTACTGAAGCAGCTTTTACACACTATTAACTTTTTTGCAATACCCTATGTATAAACTCCATTTCAGCTGCCTCCTGTAGTTTTCTTTTAAATGTTTTGCCTTAGAATACATTATAGAGTATTTTTTTAGGATTAGGATCAATAATGTACATTTCTTTAATATTATTTTTCCTTCTAGAAAGCAACAAGCTTTTGGTGCCCAAGGGCAAATACATGTATGGCATGTATGATTGTTGAAGTGTAAGTGCTTTTGTGCTTATGCAAGGCATACTTGGTGGGTAAAGATAAATATATTTCTGTCTGGTAAATATATACATTATGAATAAGAACATACACCTGTCCAGTGTCTAATCATATGTGACTTTATAATGACTGTCATTTCTTTAATGAACATCAAAATGGTGCTACTTTCAAGAGGTGGTTATTTAATTTTTTTTATTAATACTTTGTGTGACTTTATTCATCTTTTAATTGCGTTTGGTGTCATGTGATAAAGTCTGACCTGACTAATCTCGGAAGCCGAAAAGACCTGGAATGCTATTACATTCCACCTAAGGCTATCTAGATGAATAGAGGAAGACTGCAATCTTATCTCTCCAACACTAAGGCAACACAAATCTCATGTGACCACAGGAACACAAAAGACAAATTATCAGTGCTCCTGTTTCATTATTCATTCTATTCCCAAAGACACAACACTACTAGCTTTATCTTATTATCATTAGTTTAGACCTGCATGTACCAACAAAATGCATTCGTCAGTTTCTAGACTTTTAATGATTAAAAAAATATAAAGTATATATAAAAGCAGGTTCAACACAAGAGAAGCGAATAATATTTACTTTTTAATTCATTGTTCTTAAACAAAAAAGGCAAAAAGAAATATGAGAATGAAACAGAAAATTGTTCAAGGGACAAGGGTATTTTCTTGCTATGTAAACTCTCATTCATCTACTACTCATATACATTTTCTTAATTCAGCTTGTAAAAATATCTTCTCTAATAAATATTTACACAGACAAATGAAAAAAACAAGGAGATAAAGAAAAGAAAAGAAAAAAAATATATTGGAAAATTACAAAAAAGAAAAGGAAAAAGTAAGAACTACTTGTAGCTTGTAGCGTTTCACTTTTTGTAGCCCAAGATGGCTTCTCCGACCCCAAAGTAATACACCATTTGAGCAATACCAAAGAGTGGTGCAATCACAATCATCCTGCAAGCGCCCCCTTTGAAGAAAGCTTTTGGTCCTTCATTCTTCACAATCTTTCTGTTGGGTTGGAGAAAATGTACAAATGTGGTGAGAGAATAAAAACAAGTCACATACACATTTAGAGTATATACTGGCCACATCTATTTATATATAAATGCATTACTGCCTGTATGTGTTACCTCACTTATTCTACAAATGCACACATACTTACAAAATTGCATCTGCTATTCCTCGATACTGGGTCTCACCAGCACCCTTGGACAACAACTGCAGTCTGGTCTTCACTACATCAAAGGGATTTACAGCCAAAGCTGCAAGAGAACCTGATGCACAGCCAGCTAAGAAGGAACACCAGAAGACAGCTTCACCTGGTTAAGGAAAGGAATGTAAGTATATAACAGTCAAAAATGGGGATGACAAACTACTTTATATAAAAATCTATAGACTTTCATACTTAAAATAACTAATATCTTTAAAAAAAGGTAATGCTTACAAACAGAGTCCTCAATATAACTTTCATGACAATTTCAATATCTTAATCAACTAATAATCCATTTTAAAATATCTAAAAAAATACTGAATGAGTAAAATATTCGCACCAGAGCCATCAGCTTTTCGAGGTCCAAGAGAATTCAGGTGAGCAAAGAGTGGGAAATAAACAACGGAGAAGGACACATCTCGTAACATAGTAGCTGCTGTCCCTCTATATAGGCCAACAATGCCTTTTTCGCGTAATAATTTAAGGGTGATAGAAGTTGCAGAAATCTTGGGGATGTCTGCAGTTTGGCCACCTGGAAATGAATAAAAAAAAAATTATGCTCTTTGAAATACAGCCTTAAATATGAGAGAGAGAGAGAGAGAGAGAGAGAGAGAGAGAGAGAGAGAGAGAGAGAGAAAAAGAGTGAGAAAATCCTTAAATCTTCTTATGCTGTGAGCTAAGCAAGAAACTTTTGTTCTGGTTAACCCTTTGGATCTGGTTCCTTCATGGCAATCACATGGCACAATATACAGGCATTAGGCTTATGTGAGTGGCTTGTAGGCTGGGTTCATGCAAACACTTGTGTGCACACAAACACTTATGTGTGGTGAGAGAGAGAGAGAGAGAGAGAGAGAGAGAGAGAGAGAGAGAGAGAGAGAGAGAGAGAGAGAGAGAGAGAGAGAGAGAGAGAGAGAGAGAGAGAGAGAGAGAGAGAGAGAGAGAGAGAGAGAGAGAGAGAGAGAGAGAGAGAGAGAGAGAGAGAGAGAGAGAGAGAGAGAGAGAGAGAGAGAGAGAGAGAGAGAGAGAGAGAGAGAGAGAGAGAGAGAGAGAGAGAGAGAGAGAGAGAGAGAGAGAGAGAGAGAGAGAGAGAGAGAGAGAGAGAGAGAGAGAGAGAGAGAGAGAGAGAGAGAGAGAGAGAGAGAGAGAGAGAGAGAGAGAGAGAGAGAGAGAGAGAGAGAGAGAGAGAGAGAGAGAGAGAGAGAGAGAGAGAGAGAGAGAGAGAGAGAGAGAGAGAGAGAGAGAGAGAGAGAGAGAGAGAGAGAGAGAGAGAGAGAGAGAGAGAGAGAGAGAGAGAGAGAGAGAGAGAGAGAGAGAGAGAGAGAGAGAGAGAGAGAGAGAGAGAGAGAGAGAGAGAGAGAGAGAGAGAGAGAGAGAGAGAGAGAGAGAGAGAGAGAGAGAGAGAGAGAGAGAGAGAGAGAGAGAGAGAGAGAGAGAGAGAGAGAGAGAGAGAGAGAGAGAGAGAGAGAGAGAGAGAGAGAGAGAGAGAGAGAGAGAGAGAGAGAGAGAGAGAGAGAGAGAGAGAGAGAGAGAGAGAGAGAGAGAGAGAGAGAGAGAGAGAGAGAGAGAGAGAGAGAGAGAGAGAGAGAGAGAGAGAGAGAGAGAGAGAGAGAGAGAGAGAGAGAGAGAGAGAGAGAGAG
The DNA here is from genome assembly GCF_019202785.1 of Penaeus chinensis. NCBI lineage: Eukaryota > Metazoa > Arthropoda > Malacostraca > Decapoda > Penaeidae > Penaeus > Penaeus chinensis. The sequence goes on from NC_061849.1 coordinate 17,944,749, forward strand.
AGAGAGAGAGAGAGAGAGAGAGAGAGAGAGAGAGAGAGAGAGAGAGAGAGAGAGAGAGAGAGAGAGAGAGAGAGAGAGAGAGAGAGAGAGAGAGAGAGAGAGAGAGAGAGAGAGAGAGAGAGAGAGAGAGAGAGAGAGAGAGAGAGAGAGAGAGAGAGAGAGAGAGAGAGAGAGAGAGAGAGAGAGAGAGAGAGAGAGAGAGAGAGAGAGAGAGAGAGAGAGAGAGAGAGAGAGAGAGAGAGAGAGAGAGAGAGAGAGAGAGAGAGAGAGAGAGAGAGAGAGAGAGAGAGAGAGAGAGAGAGAGAGAGAGAGAGAGAGAGAGAGAGAGAGAGAGAGAGAGAGAGAGAGAGAGAGAGAGAGAGAGAGAGAGAGAGAGAGAGAGAGAGAGAGAGAGAGAGAGAGAGAGAGAGAGAGAGAGAGAGAGAGAGAGAGAGAGAGAGAGAGAGAGAAGAGAGAGAGAGAGAGAGAGAGAGAGAGAGAGAGAGAGAGAGAGAGAGAGAGAGAGAGAGAGAGAGAGAGAGAGAGAGAGAGAGAGAGAGAGAGAGAGAGAGAGAGAGAGAGAGAGAGAGAGAGAGAGAGAGAGAGAGAGAGAGAGAGAGAGAGAGAGAGAGAGAGAGAGAGAGAGAGAGAGAGAGAGAGAGAGAGAGAGAGAGAGAGAGAGAGAGAGAGAGAGAGAGAGAGAGAGAGAGAGAGAGAGAGAGAGAGAGAGAGAGAGAGAGAGAGAGAGAGAGAGAGAGAGAGAGAGAGAGAGAGAGAGAGAGAGAGAGAGAGAGAGAGAGAGAGAGAGAGAGAGAGAGAGAGAGAGAGAGAGAGAGAGAGAGAGAGAGAGAGAGAGAGAGAGAGAGAGAGAGAGAGAGAGAGAGAGAGAGAGAGAGAGAGAGAGAGAGAGAGAGAGAGAGAGAGAGAGAGAGAGAGAGAGAGAGAGAGAGAGAGAGAGAGAGAGAGAGAGAGAGAGAGAGAGAGAGAGAGAGAGAGAGAGAGAGAGAGAGAGAGAGAGAGAGAGAGAGAGAGAGAGAGAGAGAGAGAGAGAGAGAGAGAGAGAGAGAGAGAGAGAGAGAGAGAGAGAGAGAGAGAGAGAGAGAGAGAGAGAGAGAGAGAGAGAGAGAGAGAGAGAGAGAGAGAGAGAGAGAGAGAGAGAGAGAGAGAGAGAGAGAGAGAGAGAGAGAGAGAGAGAGAGAGAGAGAGAGAGAGAGAGAGAGAGAGAGAGAGAGAGAGAGAGAGAGAGAGAGAGAGAGAGAGAGAGAGAGAGAGAGAGAGAGAGAGAGAGAGAGAGAGAGAGAGAGAGAGAGAGAGAGAGAGAGAAGAGAGAGAGAGAGAGAGAGAGAGAGAGAGAGAGAGAGAGAGAGAGAGAGAGAGAGAGAGAGAGAGAGAGAGAGAGAGAGAGAGAGAGAGAGAGAGAGAGAGAGAAAACATATGCATATCTATATATCTGTCTATCAATCTATCTATCTATCATCATCATCATTATGGAGCTAACGCCGGCAGGGGCGCATAGCCGCATCCACCCTCCGCTTCCACCTACGAGGATCCCTCATGGCGAGCCGCCAGGCAGGGGCCCGGCCCATCTCTAGTTCCTCACGACAGGTTTGATCGATTTGCCCAAGCCACGACCTTCTCGGTCGTCCCACAGGCCTCCTCCACCCAGGGTTGTCTCGGACAGAGACAACCTGATGGGCAGGATCATCCTGTGGGAGTCGAGCCAAGTGGCCATATAGCCTGAGTTGGCGATCACGGATTGTGCAAGTAACAGGTCCTGTACCGGTCTCACGGTGCAGCCGTTGGTTGGACACATGGTCCCGCCAACTGTACCCCATGATCCGGCGCAAGGATCTGTTACAAAAGGCATCAAGACGAGATTCCAGAGCACAAGATAGTGTCCAAGTTTCACTACCATAGAGTAAAACTGGCAGTATCAGGGCCTTGAAAACACGTAACTTGGTCCTTCTGCACAGGTACCGACATCTCCAAATACTCTTGTCGAGAGATTTCATGACCCCTGCTGCCAGGCCAATCCGTCTACTGACTTCTTGGTCTGACAGCCCAGAGTCGTGAAATGCACTACCGAGGTATATAAAGCTCTTTGTGACTTCGATGTTTTCCCCGCAAGCATGTATCGACTGTACAGGGTCTCCTAGCAGGCCCCCAAAATCCTGGATCTTGGTCTTGGTCCAGGAGACCTCTAGCCCCAGGGGCTTCGCTTCATTGCTAAATGCATCAAGAGCCGCTACAAGGGTTTCCAGAGATTCAGAGAGTACGGCAACATCATCGGCAAAGTCAAGGTCTGTAACCTTGATATTGCCCAGAGTTGCTCCACAGTGACTTTGGACAGTAGCTCTACCCAGTATCCAATCCATGCAAGTGTTGAAAAGTGTTGGTGCAAGAACACAGCCTTGCCTCACCCCTGAACTAACAGGGAAGAAGCTCGACAGGCCCCCACCACACTTTACAGCACTTTCAGTGCCTGTATACAGGTTTGCTATTAGTCCAATAATCCTTATTGGAATTCCTCTTAGTCTCAGGATCTCCCAGAGAGATTCGCGATGCACCGTGTCAAACGCCTTCTTGAGATCGATGTAGGCTGCGAGCAGCCCACGTCCGAACTCACGACGGCGTTCTATAATGATTCGAAGCGCCAGGATGCGGTCTATTGTGGACTTACCAGGAGTGAAACCAGATTGCTCCGGTCTTTGGTGCCTCAACAGGTGGTCCCTGATACGTCTCAGTAAGATGTGTGCGAGTACCTTGCCTGGTACACTGAGTAGTGTAATGCCTCGGTGATTGCTGCAGTCCCACCGATCCCCTTTCCCCTTCCAGAGAGGGATGACCACACCCCTCAGCAGGTCAGGGGGAAAGGTACCAGTCTGCCAGATGGCAGACAGGACTGCATGCAAGCCCCTTGCCATAGGTTCTCCACCAGCCTTTAACAATTCGGCTGGGATGCCACAGACACCTGCTGCTTTACCACTCTTCAGCTTGGAGATCGCCCCCCTAATTTCGGTCAGGGAGGGTGGATCCTCGCTGATGGGTGGATCTGGCAGAGGAGTCTCAACATTACCCGCATCCATGTTAACTGTTGGTGGATCAACCTTATACAACTGCTCAAAATACTCAGCCCAACGCACACGCACCTCATCAGGATCTGAGATTATCTGGCCACTTGCTGAGCGGACTGCAGCCGTCTGTGAGGGGGGCTTGGAGTTCAGCTTTCTCAGAGCTTGGTAGGCAGGACGAAGGTCATTTACAAGGAAATGGCTTTCGACCTCCTCTGCAAGACTACTGATAAACTGTTCCTTATCCCTTCTCAACAGTGACCTAGTCCTGCGCACCAGAGAGCGGTGCAAAGTGCGATCCCCTGACAGTCGAGCCGCACGACAAGCATCTGTGGCTTCCAGTGTCTCCTGCGAGATGGAATTCTGTCTTGTTCTTGGGCGTTCACCAATGGATTCCTGAGCTGCATCAAGCGTTTCACGCTTGAAGGTATCCCACATAGGAACAGGGTCTGTCTGGCCCTCGAGTGCTGTGAGACGACCAGAGATAGCCTCGGCAAACCCCCGGGTACACTCGTCCTCCCTCAATCTGTCCAAATTAAACACCCTAGGGTGTTCATTTGGGCGGCGGGGGGTTTTAAAGTGGACCCGGAGAGTAGCCACCACTATTCTATGGTCAGTTCCACAGAACTCAGCGCTTCGATATACCCTGCAGTTCTGGAGGATCCTCCATCGAGTGCTAACGAGGATGTGGTCGATCTCCTTGGCCACTCTTCCTGTATCGCTGTACCAAGTCCAGCGATGCGGGACAGAACGCTGATACCAGGAGCCAGAAATCCTCAATTTCTGGGACCTAGCAAAGTCACGGAAAAGGAGGCTATTCCCACTGCCAGCATCAGCTCCTGAGCCATGAGGACCGACAGACATCTCGTAGCCAGCTCGATCACAGCCGGATACCGCATTGAAGTCGCCCAGCACAATACGAATATCTCGCCGAGGACATCTGTCTGCCACAGATGCAAGTTTGGCGTAAAACATCTCTTTCACCTCAAGTTTATATACATCCGTAGGAGCGTATACAGCAACAAGAGACATGAAGCCAAATGAAAGCTTCAGTCTCAATACCATGATACGCTCATCGACTGGAGTGACCTCAACTACCAAGGGTTGAAGTCTGCTGGAGATGGCTATGGCTACTCCCTGGAGATGGTGGCCATCGCTGCGGCCCGACCAGTAGTAGGTGTAGCCACCCTCACTAATCGTGCCACTGCCAGGTCTTCTCACCTCCGAGAGAGCAGCCACCTCAACTCTCAGCTGTTTCAATTCCCTCGATAGTAGTGGTAACCGATCGTCCTGTCGCAGGGAACGGATGTTCCAAGCCCCCACCCTGACAGTCCGCCTGAGGTCTAACCTCGGGCAGTCACTCCGGGTGGGCGCCACCTCTGCCACCCCTACCGACGCCGCCCCATGTAGAGGAGGTTGGCTGGCTGCAGGCCCCATAATCCACCTGCAGGGCTCCCTAGGGCTTTCCCCCACAAGCATCACGCCAGGCTGGCGGCCGCTGGGACCCAGCTGGGACTGGGGGTAACCCCCCCTCCCCACCCGAGTCCCAGCGGTCGCCAACCCAGAGGGACCCACAGCCCGCCGTACTTGCTGGGTAGGAGGGACTTTAGCCCTCCCCCCAGCGTCAACTTCTATATTAGACGTTGCCAGTGGTTATCTCGGGGGGGCCGACTGGCAAGGCCTGCCTCCCACAGCCGCCCATTAACCCCAGGGGGCGCAGGGGACAGGAGTTAGTACGAAGCCAGGGCGTATCCACATGCCGGTGGGCCATAGCTCCGTACCTTTAGGGCCTCCTGCTGCTCCAAGAGCCTCCACAGTTCAGCCTAGGACCGCAAGGTACCTAGTTTCCATGGGTGGCCACGAGGAGGCACTGTAGAAGTCTTGATGATGGAGAGGCTATGAGCTGGCAGGGGAGTCTTATGCATAGCTGCTCCCTTTTTCGCACCAGGCTAGCCAGCGGTGGCAGCTGAAAGCGGGAAGGCATGCAAGCAGGCACTTAACGCTAACTAGGCTACCACACCATCGCTTCACATCATCCCGAGCATGAAGCACCCACCCAATCTAATATATATATATATATATATATATATATATATATATATATACATATATATATATGAAGAAAAAAAAGGATAGGGTCTGATTATGAAATAAACCATGGAATCATACCAGAATTTCTACTTCACACTCAACACCTTCTATCCATAAGAAAACACGGCACAGGAGTTATAATGGGAATGGGACAGGATGATGCGGTGGAGGTTGCTGGAGGAGAAATGACAAACAGTACCAGATATATTCATGGTGAAAAAGAAAGGGATAAATCAATAGGACACCACACATGATGTAGCCAGCCATGATCATAGCAAAAAGGAATATAGGGTGTTAGTAATATAATATTATATTTTCCTTTACTTCTAACACCTGTATACTCACTTGCTTTAGCTTGTGCAGCAACTCTCCCTGCATCCTGAAGCTGAATCTTTAGGAGTTCCATAGGCGTTGTTACTACAATCTGACAAAGACCAGCTAAACCACCTGCCATCATCTCACGCTGGACTGGGAGTTTTCTGTCAAAAATCAAGAACATTTTGGGGCCTATAATGTGTGTGCAATGCTTTTACTATCAATATCTCAGAATGCACATGAAGATTTACATCTGAGTGCTTCATATTTGTTGTCAGCTAAAAACACAGCCTTACAACTTTCCTTCCCTTTCGTCAAACATTGTCAAAAGCTAAAAGTTTAATTTTCAATCTGGGTTCCTCCCTATTCATCAAACTAATTCCTATAAAAAAAAAAATTTAAACTAAAAACTTTAACTTATAACTCAAAAGACATTATACTCTGGTAACTAAGACAAGAAAGCCCACCATCAGATAACACTTTTCAAGTTAGATTACCTGTGAAGTAAATGAAGGAAAGGCAACATATACTATAAATCTAACATAGTGCTAATAAGTATCATCTGCTGAAATAAAAAACAACATGGAACTCCATGATTAAAAAACTAATAATAAGAGGGGGAGAGAGGAGAGAAAGAGAAACTTACCCTTCTTTTGTGGTCAAATGATGTCGGAAAAAGTCATTAGCTGTAAGTTTGATTGCCTTTTCGGGAGTAATAAGCAGGATATTGACCCCTGATCCTCGGTACATTCCAAAATAGCCCTCAACACGATATGTCTTCTTGAAGCAGTCAAGCCTGAAAAGAGTACAAGAGAGACATGCGTTGATACTAAGCTTTTTTAAGTATGTATAAATTCTCATCATAACCTGGAAATAATATCATGGGAATATAGAATATAAACTACCAAAAGGAATAAATATACATCAATTATAAAAGTAAATACATATATATGCACAACACAGGAACTTCCATAGACATCCACTGACTTCAACTCATTCATCATTC